>NC_092039.1:64638971-64859648 GCF_003086295.3 Arachis hypogaea
AACCAATAATGAAGTAAGGATATGGCATTTATTCAATGGAACTAACTAAATGCAATCTTCCTATATGCAACTATCTAAATGAATGCAATTGCTTGGTCAAAATAAATCAATTCCCAAGAAGCATATATGCACAAGGGCTAAGGACTAGCAAGTCTACTCCACAATTGAATTGAGTTATTAAATATTTTTTTTTACAACTTGCATGAAAGGAGATGATCATAGGTGGAGACATGTAATTGAGCATCAAACCCTCGCCGGATGTATTTGCACTCTATTCGCTCAAGTGTTTAGGGTTGATTCTCTCAATTCTCTCTTAATCATGCTTTCCAAGATTTGTTCTTCTTCTAACAATCAACATATATTTCATGCATGCATACATCTATCATGAGGTCTTTTCTTTGGTTGTAATGGGGCTAGGGTCAAGGTATGATGCATATATGGTTAAGTGAGCTTGAAATTTGAATCTTTGATAAGCTTAAACTTCCCACCTAACCTATGACATCCTATACAATTTCAAAGCTAACCTAACTACCCATTTCTCACTTTTTCACATACTCATGCAATTTCTTTTCATTTCACAACACATATGCATTGATTTTATTGGACCTTGCTTTGGGGAATTTTGTCCCCTTTTTATTTATTTCTTTTTTTCTTCTTTTTCTTTCTTTTTCTATTTTTCTCTTTTCCATATTATTTTTCTCTTTTTTTTTTCTTTTCTTTTTCTCATTTTTCTTTTTTTTTTCTATATACAAGAACATCAATGCATAAGGTTTTACATTTGATCAATACATGAGTATATACCCAATTTCCAATATTTTCAATAACAATACAAAACTACCTTTTTATTCACCCAATGTCCCAAGATTTCCACACTTGAATGATACTCACACACTAGCCTAAGCTAATCAAAGATCCAAATAAGGGACAATTATTGTTTTTCACTTTAAGGCTTGTAATGTGCTAAAATAAGAACAAGTGGGTTAAGCGTAGCCTCAAATTGGCTAACAATGGAAGATGAAAGGTAAGGCTATTTGGGTAAGTGAGTTAAATAAAATGTTGACCTCAATCATATAAACGCATGAATACACAAAATAATGGATATAAAGGATCAAACAAATCAAAGATTACAATCATAGAAAGAGAATAATGCACACAAGAAGGAAAATAAGTGGTTATAAGATGTAACCATACTATTAGGCTCAAGTCTCACTTGCTTGTGTTCTTAGCTCAAAAACATGATCCACAATATATATAATTCAAGCAAGTTCTATGAAAAAGTTTTCACTCAAATCAATAGAGATGCCCTATAGATAGAAATCTTGAAAAATTTCATTATTTTGACTAAGCCTATTGTGTATATATATGCAATAAGAATCCTAAAAACCTAAAATGAAATGCAAAGTGTTGGGATTAGAAATTTGTCACCCAAAATCGCCAATCAGTTAGACGACCTCCCCACACTTAAAAGTTTGCACCGTCCTCGGTGCATTGAAGGATGAGCAAGGGGGTATGGCGAGTCTCCGGATTGCTGCGTGTTCTTAGTCTTGCTCCATGTTTGCTTGTGGTGCATTCATCAAAAAAAAAAACAAAAATATAACACCATAAGATGAGAAGATATAAAAGCAAGGAAGCATACATTGTTGGAATGAGGTAAATCACTAGAAATGAGTGAGTGAATCACTGTGACATTAATGACAAATAAGTGTGTGAATTCTAAATTAGGTGGTTTAGAACACACACTAGCAAAAAAACTATGCCACAAAAGAAGCATGCACTTCACTTATTCTAGTGTGCTTGAGATGCTTTAAGTAAACTTGTAAGGTAAGACAAGCATTAGAGAAGCATGAAAGCATTTAAGTCAAACACATATGGATGCATATAATCATGAAATACAATGCATTAAGGTAAATGCACATCATCATTCATCAAGAAATTGCCTAATCACAGAATAAAGCTCAAATCACATGGTGGCTAGCTACAACATGCAATTCAAAAGAGTCACAAGCTCGAAGGCAATTCTCATCACTTGGTATGTTCAAAAGGTAAGCATGAAAAACTCAAAACCAAGTAGCAAAATATAACCTCAATCATAGAATCCAACAAAGATCATCTAAAAACATTCATGCTAAAATAGCGTTTAGGTAATAAGGGGCAACAATGTGTAGTAAACAAAGTCAATGATCCAACACTTATGATGAAAAGAGAGAAAATAAAATGAAAACTAAACTAAACTTAAATAATTAACTAACCAACTAACTAATTAACTAACTAAAATAAATGGTTAACAATGGTGTTTGGAAGTGTTGGATGAGGGGTAGAAGAAGGGAAGAAGAAAGGAAAAGGAAAGAAATGGAAAGAGGAGAAGAAGAGAAATGGATGAATGTTGACGCATACGCACGCATGGCGCGCGCGCGCGGGTGGTGGAACAGAGAAGGAGGCGCGGACGCGTACAGTGCGCTAAAGCGTAGATGCGGATGTGGGCATAGGCGCGGACGCGTATAGTGCGCGTCTGCGTGGGTGGTTAGTTAGGCCGGCGGCTCAATGTTGGCCCAGAGTTGGCACAACTCTCTGGTAAAAGTGCCAGGAGTGCAGGTGGCATAATTGGTGCGCGCGCGGCATGTGCGCTTGCGCGTGCATTGCAAATTCAGCATGATGGGCGCGTACGCGCCAGGTGCGCGTACGCGCAGATGGTATTGGGCCTGGGGCTCAACATTTGCACAGTGAAGGCCTAACTCCCGGGTTTGTTGGATGGGAGTGGAACTTCTTCATCTACGCGCTCGCGCCATGTACGCGTGCGCGTAAGTGGTCGAGAATGCTTGAAGTGCGCGTACGCACGCAGTGCGCATATGCGTGGATAGTGCTCTGTTTTTCAAAAAGTTTTGCTATATTTTTGCACCAATCCAAGCATTTTGAACCTCCAAACAGCTACCAAAATACCATAAAACCTTACTTAACATACTAAACTACCAATTAAACTCAACTAACTAAACAAAACATGAAATTAAACTACTTTTACCAATATGTACAAAAGAGAAAATGAAAGGATTTTACCATGGTGGGGTGTCTCCCACCTAGCACTTTTGTTTATTGTCCTTAAGTTGGACTTATGGGGAGCTCCTCATCAAGGTGGCTTGTGCTTGTACTTATCTTGGAACTCCCACCAATGCTTGGTTCTCCATTGTGCCCCAAGATTTCCTATGGGTTGAGCCAAATGTTGATGGAGTTTTTCACAAGCTTGGGGCTCCCAATGTTGATCCTCTTTTTCTAATCCGGGATCCCACACTTTTTTTTCACACCTGTCTTGAAGTTGATCATCATTATTAGTCCATCCGGGTGGTAAGTAAGGTGAATTCTCTATATAGTGGCCAACAATCCTCCTAGACCCATCTATTTGAGCACTACTCCAACCTTTATATCTCATGTTTGATGCATCAACCATAATGAGCCTTGATTTGCAACGCCCACCACAAAACCTTTTCCGCTTACGCTTCATCCCACAAACTTCCCTAAGTTGGCCATCCGTTTCAAGCAAACCATATTCAAGTGGATAATAAAGCTAATAGAAATGAATTTCACCCACTCAAATGAAGGTGTAGATGGCAACCTAGGCAAAGATGCTTCCAAAGATCTTGACAAAGCATAACCAACCCTCGTTCTTCTATTTCTAGGGACTTCCACCTCTTCACAAGATCTCTTAATCTTAATCCTTTGTTCAACAATTTTATCTAAACCTTTTCCTTTACTCAAATCATAATAGGGAGGGTGAGAAAAATTTACCTCCTCAACGCTTTCAAATCCAACCGGAGAAGGTTTTTCATGCTCAAAGGATTCTTCACTACTAAGACTTGATGCTTGATCTTCATCACCAAGGGAACTCAATTCTTGCCCTATCCTATCCACGTCTTCATATGGAATATGCCTTGGAAGGTGTGCACTTTCCTCCCTAGCATCAATTTCAATCATCTTGGAGGGGTTTTCTTCGACTCTATGTTCCCATGGAGGCTCCGCATCTCCTAAGTCTTCTACCACTTCTTCCTTGTCTTCAACAATTAAAGCTTCCTCCAATTGTTCCAATACGAAGTAACTTCCTTCATTTCCCACCGGAGTTTCCAATCTCTCCTTCATGCTATGTTCTTCATTTGATTCTCCACATGTAGCCATAGGGGTTCCTTGAGTGTTCAAGCATTGGGAGGCTAATTGATTTGTTACCGCATCCAAGGCGGCCATGAAATTTTGCACATCCCTTTTCATCTCTTCTTGCCCTTGAACAAGAACACTAAGATTTTCATCCATTAGAGGTTGGGGTGGATGGAAGGATTCATCATTTTGGGGAAAGGGTTCATAGTAGGAAGATGGTTCTTCTTGGTAGAGTTGTGGTGGTTCAATATTCTCCACTCTTTCCACTTGTTGCACAACACACTCCATGGTTGCTTGAAATTGATCCAATGCTTCCTTGAGACGATCCCTTGACTCTTGTTCCACTTGGATATCATGATAATCATATGGGTCTTGGATCGATGGACATGAATATTCTTCCATGTGAGGTTGTGGTGGAAGGTAGAATTCATCATGTGGTTGAAAATTTTCATATATTGGGGGTGGTTCATCTTGGTATTAATATGGAGGAGGTGACTCTTGAAAATATTAATGTTGGAATTGTGGTGGCTCTATATGTGGTTCATATGGTTCATATGGTTGTTGGTAGGATGGATATGGATTAGGGTCATATGAAGGTGGTTGGTAAGAAGGGGCTTGTGAGTATGGTTGAGAGTTATGTTGAGGATATGGATCATAGGCATATGGTGGTGGTTCTTGAAAGTCACAAAGAGATTCACCATAGCCATTAGATTGATATGCATCATAGAATGGCTCTTCTTCATAGTGCATTGGTGGGGGTTGTTGCCATGAAGATTGATCATATGCATATGGTTCCTCCCACCTTTGATTGTTCCATCCTTGATACACATCTTCAATGTAACCTCCACTCCCTACAACACAGTTGTAATCACACTCATAGCCAAAATGAGAATTCATGGTGAAAAGAGAAAATAAAAACAAAACTACTAAGAAATAATGAAAAAAAGTCCTAACTAGCAAGCAATCCAAAAAAAAAAAATCAAGCTATTCACAATATTCACATATATACAATAACCAATAACATAACACCATTGCAATTCCCTGGCAACGGCGCCATTTTGATGATTGGATTTTTGACGGTTTAGAATTCACAATTGAATTCTCGTTGCAAGTATAGTTTCTAAACCAACAATAATCCTTTCATACAAAAGATTGTTTGTCACAAGTAACAAACCCCTAAATTTATAAACCGAAGTATTAAACCTCGGGTCGTTCTCCCTAGGAATTACAATAAAGTGTCTTGTTATTGGTTAGAAATGTGTTTTGGGGTTTTGGATAAGAAGCATGAAAGTAAATGGCAATGAAAATAAACTAACAACTATAAAAGGCTCTTGGCAAGGTATGAAAATTAGAAGTCCTATCCTAGTTATCCTTTTCAATTGTGATGAGAATTGTTCATTGCTACCACTTAGTTAACCCTTACTAAATAAAGGAAAGTCAAGTGGATGAATTGACTTGAGCCACAAGTCCTAGCCAACTCCCAAGGAAAGACTAGCTTTAGTGCACTCCAAACCAATTAGCAATCTCTCCAATTACCAATCAACAAAGGAATTAGATAACTCAAGTGTCACTAATTACTCTACCTAGGCCAAGAGGAACAAAACCTAACTAATAGCTATAAGAGACATTTCATCAAACACATAGAGTGCAATACAAGTAAACACATGAATTTGCAAGAATTAAAGAGAGATCTAACTACATAGGCAAGAGGTCCACAATAGAAAACCAAATCAATCATGAAACAACAAAGAACTTACCAATTGCATTGAAGGAGAAATATAGATCTACAAAAGAGAATTCACAAACTACAAACAAAGGAATTACATTAGAAGAAGAATTCTACAACTACAATAGAGGAGAGGAACGAAAATTAGAAGAGAGAAGAAGAAGAAATAGATCTAGATCTTAGAACTAACCTAATCCTAATTCTAGAGAGAAGAGAGAGCTTCTCTCTCTAGAAACTAACTAAAAGCTAAACTAAAACTAATTGGTAACTAACATCTAAATGTTGTGAAGTATGTTGATTCCCCTTTCAATCCTTGGCTTAAATAGCATCAGAAATGAGTTGGATTGGGCCCACAAGGCTCTAGAATTCGCTGGCCATGTATTGCTTTAAGTGGATCAAATGGCAGCAACGATGCGTGCACGTACAGTGCACGTACACATCACCATATGTGTAGCAACTATGGCAAATCTTATATCTTTTCGAAGCCCCGGATGTTAGCTTTCTAACCCAACTAAAACCACATTAGTTGGACCTCTGTAGCTCAAGTTATGGTCGATTAAGTACCAAGAGGTCAGGCTTGACAGCTTTCCGGTTCTTTTATTTCTTCATAATTTCTCCAACTTTACATGCTTTTTCTTCATTCCCTTGATCCAATCTTTGCCTCCTAAATCTGAAATCACTTAACAAACATATCAAGGCATCTAATGGAACCAAGGTAAATTAAATTTAGCTATTTTAAGACCTAAAAAGCATGTTTTCACTCTTAAGCACAATTAAGGGAGAAGTTCTAAAACCATGCTATTTCATTGAATAAATGTAGGTAAAAGGTGATAAAATCCCTTAAATGAAGCACAAGATAAACCCTACAAATGGGGTTTATCACCTTTACAGACCAGAAAGCGCTGGAAGTGACTTCTGGGCTGTTTCTGACCTAGTTTTTGGCCCAAAGAACACAGATTAGAGGCTATAAAGTGGGAGAATGCATCCATTCAAGATTAGGCTCTCATAATTCATAACTTTAGTTTTAGATGTAGTTTTTAGAGAGAGAAGTTCTCTCCTCTCTCTTAGGATTTAAGTAGGATTTTTAGAAATTAGGATTTAATTCGACTCTTCATCAGGTTTAATATTTCCTTTACTTTATATTTATCTCTTTTCTTAGATACTTTAATGCTTTTATTGGTATTTGATTTGTGTTGCCCAATTGGCTTATGAACTTTTCATGTTAGGATTATACACTATTGAGATGTTTTTAGATTTATGATTTCAAAAAAAAAAAATGCATGCACGCGACGCGGCAGCGTCGCTGACGCATCCGCATCACATGTGCGCTGTGAAGAAGAGAAATCGAACAGAGAGTCACGCGAGAGCGTGGCTGGAGGCGTGCCCGTGGCATAAATCATCCCACGCGACCGCGTCGCTGACGCGTCTGCGTCGAGTGGGAAAACTGGCCTCCCACGCGACCGCGTCACTCATGCGGCCGCATGCCTTGGAATTCGGTGTAGAAAAGGTGTACAACCGAAAGTTGTGCTAGAGTGGTGTTTTATTGGTGCTAAACGCACGATTCTTCCCACGCGGCCGCGTGACCGATGCGACCACGTCATATCCTCATAATGGCCACTCACGCGACCGCGTGCCCCACGCGATCGCGTCACCCAATTTTTGGTAATTAATGATTTTGAATAGAGAGTTGTGCGAGCGTGAGGCTACCCTCACGCCAGTGGCATAAAACGGGTCACCCGACCGCGTCAATCTATATAAGCGCAAGTCACACGACCGCGTGCCCCACGCGTCCGCGTTGCTTGCGCCGCACAGCTTATCCTAATTTGCCAAATATCTTATCTTTTCTTCCCCAATCCTAATTTTTCCCTCCCTTCTTTCTTACTCACTTCTTTCCCTTCTCATTCTTCTTATCTTTCATTTTATTTATTTGCATATTCCATTCATTGCATTTTAATTTAGTGTATATTCTTCCTTCTTTTCCAAATTCATTATTTTTCCTTTGGTGTTGAATTTTCTTATTTAACTGTTGCATCGTCTCTTGAATTATTTTGCATGCTTAGTGACTTGTTTTATTCTGGTTAGGTAATATTATTTATATCAATGCCAATCTTTTATACCTGTATCACTTTTGCATTTACATGAATTTATATTATCTATCCTTACCCACACTCTCTTCCCTCACTTTTGCAAATTTTTACATTATTGATATGCCATGTGTCTCTACTATTTTCTCACTTGCATGTTGTAGCTACCATGTAATTAAGACCCCATTATTTGGCATTAACCCACCTAAACTTTATTTATATTCTTATTTTTATTTCTGGGTTACTTTTTCTTCTTTTCCCTCTTCTTTCAGGATGGCCACCACAAAGGGAGAGGAAAAGCTTCTTACTGGGGAGACAAACAAGTTCATCTGCTCAATCTTTGGAGAAAAGCATCAGTTGAAGCAACCCGTCCACCTGCACATCTTAGCATGCACCGAGGACGGTGCAATCTTTAAGTGTGGAGAGGTTGATACCGATCCCCATGGGTTAGTTACTCTTCTATCTCAACACCAATGGTTTATTTTCCTTGTTAGTTATTGCATTTGCATGTTTGATTGCATATTTTACCACTTGGTTGAAGTAATAAATTTCTTTTCAAGACTTTATTTTATAATGTTTCACTAATTTAAATTGAAAATTTTTGTGTTAAATTTGTTTGAAGTTGTATTTGGAACATAATTTTTTTGAGCCAAAGAACACACAACCTGTGATATTTTAAGCTTATTTACATGGTTACATTATTTAACCATAAATTTTTATTCTCGTGTGTTTTCTTCTCTATAATTGTAATCTTTGCTCTGTTCCATTCTATATGTCCAATATTTAATATATTTACATGCTTGCATATGATTGAAGCCATTGTTTGATTCTAGCTCACTTATCCCAAAATTAGCCTACCTTTTACATCACCCTTGTTAGCCCCCTTGAGCCTTTAATTCCCTCTTATTCTATAAACCACAACACTAGTCTTAAGAAGAAAAACAAATTTAAAATCCCAAGTTGAATCCTTGGTTAGCTTAAGATAAAAATTGTGTAATTATTTAAGTGTGGGAAACCTATTGGGAACATGGATGATAAAAACAAAGGGTGGGAAGTTGAAAAGAATGAAATAATTCAAAATAAAATTTTTGGGAAGCATGCTCATGTGAAATCAAAATAATTGTATTACCATGTGCATAAAAAAAATATAATTCAGTATTTGAATAAAGGAGATACAAAAGAATTCCCCAAATGCAAAATAAAGCAATGCACATGGGACAAAATTAAAACTAATGCATGAGCATGTAACATCAAAAGTGGAAAAAATATGGGAGAATAGGTAAAGAAGCTTTGCTTTACAAAGTATGTATGTTAGGTGAGATCTTAGACTAATCAAGGATTCACTAAATTTGCTCACTTAGCCTTATATATATATCCCTACCTTTACCTCAGCCCCATTATAACCCTGAAAAGACCTCATGATGTTTGCATTAGTATACTAAATATTTGTTGATTGGTTAGATAAAGAACAAAGTTTTAGAAAGCATGATTAGAGAAGAGTAGAGAGATTGACCCTAGACACTTGAGAGATTTGAGCGCATATACACTACCAGTGAGGGTTCAATGCTTGATTCTATGTTCCCTGCTTTTATGAGCTATCTTCTTACAAGTTTACTTGTTTTCACTGTATGATTTGAATTAGTAAAATCTGATTTATGTTTGTCTTAGAGAACTTATTTATTTTTAACCAAGTAGGTAGAAACATTTTGCATTTAGTTGCATTCATAGGTTGCATCTCATACATTCTATCAATCCTCTTCATCTTTTTATAGTTTCTCTTGAGCTTAGCATGAGGACATGCTATTGTTTAAGTGTGGGGAGGTTGATAAACTACTATTTTATGGTTTATCTTATGCTCAATTGAGTGGTTTTTATCAACTCTTTACTCACTTATTCATACAATTCGCATGAAGCGACTTCTGGGCAGTTTCTGACCTAGTTTTTGGCCCAGAGAACACAGATTAGAGGCTATAAAGTGGGAGAATGCATCCATTCATGATTAGGCTCTCATAATTCATAACTTTAGTTTTAGATGTAGTTTTAGAGAGAGAGGTTCTCTCCTCTCTCTTAGGATTTAGGTAGGATTTTTAGAAATTAGGATTTAATTCGACTCTTCATCAGGTTCAATATTTCCTTTACTTTATAGTTATCTCTTATCTTAGATACTTTAATGCTTTTATTGGTATTTGATTTGTGTTGCCCAATTGGCTTATGAACTTTTCATGTTAGGATTATACATTATTGAGATGTTTTTAGATTTATGATTTCAATTCAGCTTTCCACCTTTTTGGTCTTGGTTAAGAAATCAGTAACTCAGGAGTTATCTTAGCTCAACATAATTAATAACTGTTATCTTTGCTAATTGAATTGAACTTCAATAATCCCAACCTTTTCTTAGGAAATAAATAGGATTCGAAGGTCAAACTAATTAGTCCCTTGACTTTTCTTTGCCTTAGCAAAGGTTAACTAAGTGGAATTAAGATTCAACTTTCATTATTATTAATAAGAATAACTAAGTCTGGACTTCCAATTTCTCATACCTTGCCAAAGGGTTTGCTTTACAGTATTTATTTATTTTAATTGTCATTTGAATTACTTGTCATACTTCTTCCTTATTTCCAAAACCCCCAATTTTACCTTTTTTCATAGCCAATAGTAAGAACATACCTCCCTACAATTCCTTGAGAAGATGACCCGAGGTTTAAATACTTTGGTTATTAATTTATTTAGGGGTTTGTTACTTGTGAGAACCAAAACGTTTGCACGAAGGGATTTCTGTTGGTTTAGAATCTATATCTACAATGCGACTATTTTTATAAAATTCTTTACTAGCAAAAATCCATCTCTTTAGTGCTATTCCAATGTTTGGATGTAAATGCAATGATGCATTCTTTATCATGCAACTTTTTTTTAGGATACCCCCATATCCTAAACCTGATGCATTTGTTTCCACTATCTTGAATGCATGAGGAACAGGTAGGTAAAGACAAGGAAGATTTCGGACTTTGGCTTTGAGAAATCTGATAATATCAGAATGTTTATCTGTCCATGGTGGAGGATTTTTTCTAAGCCTATCGTGGAGAGGCTTAATGAGATTGCTAAGATTTGGGATGTAATCAGATACATAATTGAGACATCCTAGAAACCTCTGGAGCTGAGATTTATCAAGGATATAGTCTGGAAATTTTTCTGCAAACAAAATCGATCTTTCAATTGGAGTTATAGTTCCTTGGAAAATCATATGACCAAGAAAACAAATTTTTGTTTGGAAAAGCACAATTTTTTACCTAGAGATATCAAGACCGTTTTTATGAATGATGTACATAAAATTTTTAACGTGCTTAAAATGTTCATCCAAAATTTGGGAAAAAATTAAAACATCATCAATATAAACGATTGCAAAGTTTGAATATGGGTTGAAGATGTCGTTCATAATTTTTTGAAATTCAGATGGGGCATTTTTCAGACAAAAAAGGCATTACATTCCATTCATATTGACTGAATGGAACTGTAAATGTTGTTTTATATCGGTCTAATTCTGTGATCTGGATCTGCCAAAAACCCGATTTCATATCAAATTTTGAAAAAATGTTTGCAGAGTTTAGTCTATTAAGCAAATCCTTTTTGTTTGGGATAGGATAATGAATCCATTGCAAAGCTTGGTTCAAAGGTTTGTAATTGATAACGAGTCTAGGAGTTCCTCATTCTATCTCAGCTTGTTTATTAACATAAAAGGCAGAGCAGGACCAAGGACTCTTGCTAGGACGAATTAATCCTTTAGCCAAATGATCTTTAATTTCTTTTTGACAATGATGCAAAAGCTGCTCATTCATTTGAATGGGGCGGGCTTTTTTAGGGATTTTTGATTTCTTGAAATCTTTTTCACATGGAAGGTATACAATGTTTTCTTTCCTATTCCAGAAGGCATGAGGCAGATCAAAATAGATAGACTCTTCAATTTGATTTGGAAGATTTTTTATTTTATCTTGAATCTTTGGTTTAGAAAGTTGTGATTCAAGAGTTTTGAAAGAGATATCTTCTTTTAAAAAGCAACTCTGTTTGGTTTTGGATTCAATTAGGTTTAGAGATCTCTGCTTGGGCGAGTCTAGGAACTCAAAGAAAGTTACCTGTCCTCCCACAAAAGAGGTTAGCCCAGGAAAATCTGCTAGATACGAAAATAAAAGGATTATGAAAGGTGTCCCCAAGACTACATCATTTTTGATATTCTTTGCTATAATAAATTCGGTGGGAATTCTAAGATTATCCTTTTCAACAAAAACATCGGTTAGTTTAAAATTGATACTTAGCCTTTCGCCCGTTATTGAGCTAAGACATTCAGTAGATTTTTCGAAATATTTTGTGGGGATCATACCTTCCTTAATAAAGTTTGAATCTGCACCTGAGTCAAAGAGTGCAATAGTTTCGAAAACAAAATCTTTAACAACAATTCGAATATGAACATGATGTTTCATAAAAGAGAATACATTTATTATTCTCAAAATATCTTTTCCTTCATTGTCGTTAGAAATTTTATTTTCTTGTCTCTTAGAACACTCCGTTTGGTTGAAAAGAGAATCAAGCTCTTCATCATCAGACTCTTCTTGTTGCGTTATCTGCGAGAGAATGATTTGATGATCGTTCTGATTTCTTTTGATTTCCTGGATTTTCTTCTTAAGGTTGTTAACCTCTGTTTGAAGATCCTGGATGGTTATGGGACGAATAACTTGTTTCTCTAATTTTTTGAAAATAGGTTTGATGTCATATTTATAGCTAAGGACCAAATTTTTGGGTTTTTTCTCCTTTTGCAAAGATCTTTTCAATTTCAAAAGAAAGTCTTTCTTTTGTTCTGGATTGTCAATAGCCTCAATAGCATCAAATAAGAGATCTTGATCTTTGGATAAAATATTAATTTGCTTGACATCTGAATCTGAGGATGATTCAATGTCATCTACCTGGATGTTATTGATATCATCCGAAGATTCTAGGTCAGAATCATCATCAGAATTTTCTATCAAAAGATTATTAATCTGTTCCTCAATCAAAGGATCAAGGTTTAGATTATTAATCTTTCCTTTTAACCGACAGTATTTGCTAATATATCCTGGTTTCTTACATGTATAGCAAATAATGGGGTTTTTTTGTGGGTGGTTTTGGAAATTCTTTTGGAAACTTTTTTCATTTTTGGGTTTTTGAAAACCTTTTCTGGATCTTCTAAAATTCTTTTCAGGAATAGGTTTAAAAACTTTTCGATTGGATGGTCTTTTAGATTTCCTTGGATGACAAGCAGGAAGACCAAATTGTTCACAGAAAGTTCCCAGATCGATACGATTTTGGGTTTTCTCACGAGCAAGTTGCCTTTGAATTTTATCATATTGGCAAATCTTCAGAGCAACTTTTTGAATGAAAGAGATGAGCTGGCCATAACTCAACTCATCATAGGGTATTATCCCATTTGGAGTTAAGCTGCGAATTTTGTCCCTTACTTTATCTCCCAGGGATTTGGGGAGTCCTACAAGGAATTTTTCTTTCCAAAAGGGTTGTTGACTGTCTTCTCTGGTATAGACCCTAGTAAGGATGGTGTCCTTATACCATCAAAAGTCAGAAAAAGTTTTGCATCTTAGATTGGAAAGTAATTCGGCAGAACGATCTTTCCAAATAGATGGGTCACCAATGAAGTGGCTGGCTATGGTAATGATTAAGGTGTTAACGGCATCAGGGATAGGTTCTCCGTCATCACCAATGATGGGTTCATTTTGATCATTAACTTTGATAGCAGAAAATATTGAGTGTTTTTGGCTATCGGAAAGGTAGTTATCCCACCATCCTTTGAGTTAACCACTGAACCTAGAAATAATAACATTGGCTATTGCTTCTTCGGAGGTTTCATGGGCAGCCTGGTAAGCTGTGCCTACCATAGTCATATGCTGAAGCATACTCATGATGTTATATTCGGTTTTGCCATCTATGTTCCATTCGTAGACATTATTGGCATTGAAGCTGACAAAACCTAGTTCTCTTTCTTCAAGAGCTAGATCCGGAGCAGATACTCGATTATAACCATGCATAGAGGGTCTGGTTAAACCCTTCCACTTGGTTAGAGAGTTGGTCATAATATGGCTGACCTTGAGGGATGCCTTGCCAGAATAATCACTTTGCTCGGAGGAAGATTCATTAGAATCATGGCCAAGGGCATTAATGGCTTTGGATGAGCGAGTTTGAATACGAGAAGTAGATTCACCAGAGTTTGTAGGAGTTTCAGGGACAGTAAAAAGATGATTTAGAAGTTGATCGATCCTTTGCATGACTTCTGAATCATTAGACTGTTGTTTTAAAATAGAGGTTTTAAGACTTTGTTTTCCTTTGCTACTCATTTTAAAAGGTTTGAAAAGGGGTTTTTCAATAGTTTTGGAAATAGAGGTTTCATGGGTGTTTTTTGAAGACAAAAAAGATCCTGAAGATGAAAGGTTGTCACCCAGACATTGTAAAAATCTGTTGGTGTAATTTGCCTGCTCAATAAGATTTTTGATATCTTTCGGGGCGACTGCTTCATCTATATTTTTGGTTTTGAAAGGAGAGGCCATTACTGGCTTATGTCCTTCCGTATTTGAAATAACAAAAGGTCCTTTCGGAGGAAATTCAAATCTGACTAAATTCCCATCTTTAACTTTCCAAGTTGAAATGACATTTGCTGAAAGTGAAGTTAGTTTATTTTTGAAAGGATAATCGATATTATTTTAGATGGAATAAGAATGAAACCATTCAAAGAAAGGAACATGCATTTTAACATCATTTAAAAATTTGTAGTACTTTTCTTTGAAAGATGAAATTTGAGCAGCTGTATACGTACGTAAATACCATTCTCTGTGGAGGTCATATTCCTCAGATTCAAGGTTTTTACGTAAAGCTTCCCTATTTATAACAAATTCTGTGCTACTCATTGGGCATCATTCATAGAAGAGTATTGGGCATCATTCATAGTTGAGTATGTTGCAGATAAAATGGAAGATTCTATCTATTCTGATATGCCTCATGCCTTCTGGAATAGGAAAGAACACATTGTTGACCTTCCCTATGAAAAAGATCTCAAGGAATAAAAAATCCCTACAAAAGCCCGCCCCATTCAAATGAATGAGCAGTGAAAAAGGCATTCTGGCGTTTAACACCAGAATTGCAGCATCCTGGGCGTTTAGAAAAATGCCCAGTGACTGGTGCACGAAATTGTGATCTCTAATAATGGCATTTAACTTGGTATGCGCGTTTATAACTCAGCACTTTCTTCACAACTCCGCACAACTAACCAGCAAGTGCACTGGGTCGTCCAAGTAATAAACCTTACGTGAGTAAGGGTCGATCCCACGGAGATTGTTGGTATGAAGCAAGCTATGGTCATCTTGTAAATCTCAGTTAGGCGGATAATAAATGGTTATGGAGTTTTCAAATAATAATAATAAATAAATAGAAAATAAAGATAGAAATACTTATGTAAATCATTGGTGAGAATTTCAGATAAGTGTATGGAGATGATTTGTCCCTGTTGGATTTCTGCTTTCCTACTGCCTTCCTTCAATCCTTCTTACTCCTTTCCATGGCAAGCTGGATGTAGGGCATCACCGTTGTCAATGGCTATATCCCATCCTCTCAGTGAAAATGGTCCAAATGCTCTGTCACAGCACGACTAATCATCTGTCAGTTCTCGATCATGTCGGAATAGAATCCATTGATTCTTTTGTGCTTGTCATCACGCCCAACAATCACGAGTTTGAAGCTTGTCACAGTCATTCAATCCCTGAATCCTACTTGGAATACCACAGACAAGGATTCTCATGAATGCCGCCATCAATTCTAGCTTATACCACGAAGATTCTGATAAGGAATCTAAGAGATATGCGTTCGGTCTAAGGTATAATGGAAGTGGTTGTCAGTCACACGTTCATAGGTGAGAATGATGATGAGTGTCACGGATCATCACATTCATCATGGTGAAGTGCAACGAATATCTTAGAATAGGAATAAATTAAATTGAATAGAAAATAGTAGTAATTGCATTAAAACTTGAGGTACAGCAGAGCTCCACACCCTTAATCTATGGTGTGTAGAAACTCCACCGTTGAAAATATATAAGTGATGGTCCAGGCATGTCTGAATGGCCAGCCCCCCTGAACGTGATCAATAGTCTCCTAAGATGAATAATAGATTAAAACTGAGACCAAAGATGTGGTCAAAAGACGTCTAATACAATAGTAAAATGTCCTATTTATACTAGACTAGCTACTAGGGTTTACAGAAGTAAGTAATTGATGCAGAAACCCACTTCCGGGGCCCACTTGGTGTGTGCATAGGCTGAGCTTGTGCTTTACATTTGTAGAGGCTTCTTTTGGAGTTGAACACCAAGTTGTAACGTGTTTTTGGCGTTCAACTCTGGTTCGCGACGTGTTTCTGGCGTTTGACTCCAGAATGCAGCATGGAACTGACGTTGAGCGCTAGTTTACGTCATCTAATCTTCAATAAAGTATAAACTATTATATATTGCCGGAAAGCTCTGGATGTCTACTTTCCAACGCTTTTATGAGCGCGCCATTTGGAGTTTTGTAGCTTCAGAAAATTCATTTCGAGTGCAGAAAGGTCAGAATCCAACAGCATCAGCAGTCCATTGTCAGCCTTCTTATCAGAGTTTTGGTCAGGTCCCTCAATTTCAGCCAGAAAATACCTGAAATCACAGAAAAACACACAAACTCATAGTAAAGTCCAGAAATGTGAATTTAGCATAAAAGCTAATGAAAACATCCCTAAAAGTAGCTATATCCTACTAAAAACTACCTTAAAACAATGCCAAAAAGCGTATAAATTATCCGCTCATCACAACACCAAACTTAAATTGTTGCTTGTCCCCAAGCAACTGAAAATCAAATAGGATAAAAAGAAGAGAACATACTGTAAATCTCAGAATATCAATGAATATTAGTTCTAATTAGATGAGCGGGACTTAAAGCTTTTTGCTTTTGAATAGTTTTGGCATCTCACTTTATCCTTTGAAGTTTAGAATGATTGGCATCTATGGGAACTTAGAATTTCAGATAGTGTTATTGATTCTCCTAGTTAAATATGTTGATTCTTGAACACAACTACTTTTATGAGTCTTGACCGTGACCCTAAGGATTTTGTTTTCCAGTATTACCACTAGATACATAAATGCCACAGACACATGACTTGGGTGAACCTTTTCAGATTGTGACTCAGCTTTGCTAAAGTCCGCAGTTAGAGATGTCCAGAGCTCTTAAGCACACTCTTTTTGCTTTAGATCACGACTTTAACCACTCAGTCTCAAGCTTTTCACTTGGACCTGCATGCCATAAGCACATGGTTAGGGACATCTTGATTTAGCCGCTTAGGCCTGGATTTTATTTCTTTGGGCCCTCCTATCCATTGATGCTCAAAGCCTTGGATCCTTTTTACCCTTGCCTTTTGGTTTTAAGGGCTATTGGCTTTTTCTACTTGCTTTTTTTTTCGCCACACTTTTTTTTTCGCAAGCTTTTGCTATTCACTGCTTTTTCTTGCTTCAAGAATCAATTTTATGATTTTTCAGATTATCAATAACATTTCTCTTTGTTCATCATTCCTTCAAGAGCCAACAATTTTAACATTCATAAACAACAAGATAAAAATATACACTGTTCAAGTATTCATTCAGAAAATAAAAAGTATTGTCACCACATCAATATAATTAAACTAAATTCAAGGATATATTCGAAACTCATGTACTTCTTGTTCTTTTTGTATTAAAAAATTTTTCATTTAAGAGAGATGAAGGATTTATGGAATTATTCATAGCCTTAAGACATAGTTACTAAATACTAATGATCATGTAGGAAAGACACAAACATAGATAAACATTAAGCATAAAAACCGAAAAACAGAGAAATAAGAACAAGAAATGAGTCCACCTCAGTGATGGTGGCGCTTTCTTCTTGAAGAACCAATGATGTCCTTGAGCTCTTCTATGTCTCTTCCTTGCCTTTGTTGCTCCTCCCTCATTGCTCTTTGATCTTCTATAATTTCATGGAGAATGATAGAGTGCTCTTGATGTTCCACCCTTAATTGATCCATATTGTAACTCAAGTCTTCTAGAGAAGTGTTGAGTTGTTCCCAATAATCGTTGGGAGGAAAGTGCATCCCTTGAGGAATCTTCAGAAATTTTTGGTGATGAGCTTCCTCATGCGTCTCTTGGGATCCATGAGTAGGCTCTTTTGTTTCTCTATCCTCTTCTTAGTGATGGGCTTATCCTCCTCAATGGGGATGTCTCCTTCTATGATAACTCCAGCTGAGTAACATAGATGGCAAATAAGATGAGAAAAAGCTAGCCTTGCCATGGTGGAGGGCTTTTTGGCTATTTTGTAGAATTCAAGGGAGATGACTTCATGAACTTTTACTTCCTCTCCATTCATGATGCTATGAATCATGATGGCCCGATCCACAGTAACTTCGGATCGGTTGCTAGTGGGGATGATGGAGCGTTGGATGAACTCCAACCATCCTCTAGCCACAGGCTTGAGGTCCAGTCTTCTTAATTGAACTGGCTTACCTTTGGAGTCTCTTTTCCATTAAGCTCCTTCCACACATATGTCCATAAGGACTTGGTCCAACCTTTGATCAAAGTTGACCCTTCTAGTGTAGGGGCGTGCATCTCCTTGCATCATGGGCAAGTTGAACGCCAACCTCACATTTTCTGGACTAAACTCTAAGTATTTCCCCCAACCCATTGTAAGATAATTCTTTGGATTTGGGTTCATACTTTGATCATGGTTCCTAGTGATCCATGCATTGGCATAGAACTCTTGAACCATTAGGATTTCGACTTGTTGAATGGGGTTGTTCAGAACTTTCCAACCTCTTCTTTAGATCTCATGTCGGATCTCCGGATACTCATTTTTCTTGAGTTTGAAAGGGACCTCGGGGATCACCTTCTTCTTAGCTACAACTTCATAAAAGTGGTCTTGATGGGCTTTGGAGATGAATCTCTCCATCTCCAATGACTCAGAGGTGGAAGCTTTTGTCTTCCCTTTCCCTTTTCTAGAGGTTTCTCCGGCCTTAGGTGCCATAGGTGGTTATGGAAAAACAAAAAAAGCTATGCTTTTACCACACCAAACTTAGAGTATTGCTCACCCTCAAGCAAGAGAAGTAAGAATAGATGAAGAAGAAGAAGATATGGAAGAGAGGGAGAGAGGGTGGTGTTACGGCCAAGGAGGAGAAGAGAGGGTTGTTTTGTGTGAAAATGAAGAAGAATGAAGGGGTTTATATAGTGGAGGGAGTGGGGTTAAGGTTTGGCCATATTGGGTCGGTTGGATTGGAAAAGGGATTTTGAATTTTGAAGGTAGGTGGGATTTATGGGGAAGAGTGGATGGATGTGAGTGGTGAAGAGGTGATGGGGAAGAGATATTGAGGTGATTGGTGAAGGGCTTTTGGGGAAGAGTGTTATTGGATTGTGTGAAGAGGAGAGAAGGTGAGTTGAGGTAGGTGGGGATCCTGGGGGTCCACAGATCCTGAGATGATCCTGTGGGGTCCACAGATCCTGAGGTGTCAAGGATTATCATCCTTGCACCAATGAGGTGTGTAAAATGCCCTTTGCATGCAATCCTGGCGTTCAACGCCAGATTGATGCTTGTTTTGAGTGTTCAACGACCATTTGCAGCATGTTTCTGGCGTTGAACGCCAGTTCCATGCTTGTTTCTGGCATTCAGCGCCAGCTCTCCTCAGGGTGTATTCCTGGCGTTTAAATGCCAGGATGTTGCTTGTTTCTGGCGTTCAACGCCAGATCCATGCTCTGTTCTGGCATTGAACGCCAGCCAGATGCTCCTTATTGGCATTTAAACGCCAGTAAGCCCTTCCTCCAAGGTGTGCTTTTTCTTCTGCTATTTTTGATTCTGTTTTTAATTTTAGTATTTATTTTGTGACTCCACATGATCATGAACCTAATAAAACATAAAGGAAAAATAAAATAAAAATAAAATTAGATAAATAAAAATTGGGTTGCCTCCCAATAAGCGCTTCCTTTAATGTCACTAGCTTTACAGTGGGCTCTCATGGAGCCTCACAGGTGATCAGGTCAATGTTGTAGACTCCCAACACCAAACTTAGAGTTTGGATGTGGGGATTCAACACCAAACTTAGAGTTTGGCAGTGGCCTCCCAACACCAAACTTAGAGTTTGATTGTGGGGGCTCTGTTTGACTCTGTAATGAGAGAAGCTTTTCATGCTTCCTCTCCATGGTTGTAGAGGAACACCTTTGGGTTTTAAACACAAGGTAGTCCCCATTCAATTGAAGGACTAATTCTCCTCTGTTAACATCTATCATAGCTCCTGCTGTGGCTAGGAAAGGTCTTCCAAGGATGATGCATTCATCCTCCTCCTTCATAGTGTCTAAGATCATGAAATCTGCAGGGATGTAAAGGCCTTCAACCTTTACTAACACGTCCTCTACTAATCCATAAGCTTGTCTTATTGACTTGTCTGCCATCTGTAGTGAGAATATGGCAGGCTGTACCTCAATGATCCCCAGCTTCTCCATTACAGAGAGTGGCATAAGATTTATGCCTGACCCCAGGTCACACAGAGCCTTTTCAAAGGTCATGGTGCCTATGGTACAGGGTATTAAGAATTTGCCAGGATCTTGTCTCTTTTGAGGTAAGGTTTGCTGAACCCATGTATCTAGTTCACTAATGAGCAAGGGAGGTTCACCTTCCCAAGTCTCATTACCAAACAATTTGGCATTCAACTTCATGATGGCTCCTAGATATTGAGCAACTTGCTCTCCAATTACATTTTCATCCTCTTCAGAGGAAGAATAGTCTTCAGAGCTCATGAATGGCAGAAGGAGGTTTAATGGGATCTCTATGGTCTCTATATGACCTTCAGATCCCTTTGGGTCCTCAATAGGGAGCTCCTTCTTGCTTGAGAGACGTCCCATGAGGTCTTCCTCATTGGGATTCACGTCCTCGCCTTCCTCTTTAGGTTCGGCCATGTTAATTATGTCAATGGCCTTGCACTCTCTTTTTGGATTCTCTTCAGTATTGCTTAGGAGAGTACTAGGAGGAGTTTTAGTGACTTTCTTACTTAGCTGGCCCACTTGTGCCTCCAAATTTCTAATGGAGGACCTTGTTTCACTCATGAAACTTAAAGTGGCCTTAGACAGATCAAAGACTAAGTTTGCTAAATTAGAAGTGCTCTGCTTAGAATTCTCTGTCTGTTGCTGAGAAGATGATGGATAAGGCTTGCTGTTGTTGAGCCTATTTCTTCCACCATTATTAAAGCCTTGTTGAGGCTTTTGTTGATCCTTCCATGAGAAATTTGGATGAATTCTCCATGAAGAATTATAGGTGTTTCCATAAGGTTCACCCATGTAATTCACCTCTGCCATTGAAGGGTTCTCAGGATCGTAAGCTTCTTCTTCAGAAGATGCCTCTTTGGTACTGTTGGATGCATTTTGCCATCCATTCAGACTTTGAGAAATCATGTTGACTTGATGAGTCAACATTTTATTCTAAGCCAATATGGTATTCAGAGCATCAATTTCAAGAACTCCCTTCCTCTGAGGTGTCCCATTATTCACGGAATTCCTCTCAAAAGTGTACATGAACTGGTTATTTGCAACCATGTCAATAAGTTCTTGAGCTTCTGCAGGCATTTTCTTTAGGTGAATGGATCCACCTACAGAATGGTCCAGGGACATCTTAGAGAACTCAGATAGACCATAATAGAATATATCCAAAATGGTCCACTCTGAAAGTATGTCAGAAGGACACCTTTTGGTCATCTGTTTGTATCTTTCCCAAGCTTCATAGAGGGATTCACCTTCTTTTTGTTTGAAAGTCTGAGCGTCCACTCTAAGCTTGCTCAGCTTTTGAGGAGGAAAGAATTTAGCCAAGAAGGCCACGACCAGCTTATCCCATGAGTCCAGGCTATCTTTAGGCTATGAGTCCAACCATGTTCTAGCTCTGTCTCTTATAGCAAAAGGGAAAAGCATGAGCCTGTAGACTTCAGGATCTACTCCATTAGTCTTAACAGTCTCACAGATCTGCAAGAACTCAGTTAAAAACTGGTAGGGATCTTCTGATGGAAGTCCATGGAACTTGCAGTTCTGTTGCAGTAGAGCAACTAGTTGAGGTTTCAGCTCAAAATTGTTTGCTCCAATGGCAGGGATTGAGATGCTTCTTCCATCAAATTTAGAAGTAGGTGTAGTATAGTCACCAAGCATCCTTCTTGCATTATTATTTTCGGCAGCCATCTCCTCTTCCTTTTCGAAAATTTCTGTAAGGTTGTCTCTGGATTGTTGTAATTTAGCTTCTCTTAGTTTCCTCTTCAGGGTCCTTTCAGGTTCAGGATTTGCCTCAACAAGAATATTCTTGTCCTTGCTCCTGCTCATATGAAAAAGAAGGGAACAGAAAATAATAATAGGGATCCTCTTTACCACAGTAGAGAGATTCCTTTATGTTAGTAGAAGAAGAAAGAAATAGAAGAAGGAAAAAGTAAGAATCCAAACACAAGGGTGAAGATAGGTTCAGATTCTTGAGATGAAGAGAAGTGTTAGTAAATAAATAAATAAATAGAAAGAGATGAGAGAGAGGGGTTTTTGAAAATTAAATTAAAATAAAAAAATATTTTTGTTTTTATTTTAAATTAAAGTTAAAATTCGGAAATTAAGAAAAAGAATAAGATAAAAATTAAAATTTGAAACAATTAGTTAGAAAAAGAATTTTGAAAAAGAATGAGAGATTTTCGAAAATTAGAGAGGGAAAAGTAGTTAGGTGGTTTTGAAAAAGATAAGAAACTAACAAAAATTTAATTAGTTATTTGAAAAAGATTTGAAAATCAATTTTGAAAAGATAAGAAGTTAGAAAATATTTTGAAATTGATTTTAAAAAAGATATGATTTGAAAAAGATATTTTTGAAAAGATATGATTCTAGAATTTAAAGATTGAACCTTTCTTAACAAGAATGTAACAAACTTCAAATTTTTGAATGAATCACATTAATTGTTAGTAAAGTTTTCAATTTTGAAATAAAGATAAGAAAAAGATTTTGAAAATAAATTTTAAAAATTTTCGAAAATTAAAAAAAAATGAAAAAGATTTGATTTTTGAAAAAGATTTTAAAAAGATAGGATTTTTAAAATTGAAAATTTGACTTGACTTATAAGAAATAGCTAAGTTTTAAAAATTTTTGACTAAGTCAACTAAAATTTTCGAAATTTATGAGAAAATTAAGGAAAAGATATTTTTTGATTTTTTTGAATTTTTAATGATGAGAGAGAAAAACACAAATTTGACCAAAAACATGAAAATTTTGGATCAAAACATTTAATGCATGCAAGAACATTATGAATGTCAAGATGAACACCAAGAACACTTTAAATGTTAAGATGAACATCAAGATTTATTTTTGAAAAATTTTCAAGGAAAGAAAAACATGCAAGACACAAAACTTAGAAACATGCAACATCAAGAATGCATATGAAAAACAACAAAAAACACAAAACAAGAAAATATCAAGATCAAACAAGAAGACTTACCAAGAACAACTTGAAGATCATGAAGAACACATGCATGAATTTTCGAAAGATGCATAGATTTCTGATGAGCAGATAATTTATACGCTTTTTGGCATCGTTTTTAGTATGTTTTTAGTATGTTTTAGTTAGTTTTTATTATATTTTTATTAGTTTTTATTTAAAATTCACTTTTCTGGAGTTTACTACGAGTTTGTGTATTTTTCTGTGATTTCAGGTATTTTTTGGCTGAAATTGAGGGACCTGAGCAAAAATCTGATTCAGAGGCTGAAAAGGGCTGCAGATGCTGTTGGATTTGACCTCCCTGCACTCGAAGTGGATTTTCTAGAGCTACAGAATCCCAATTAGTGCGCTCTCAATTGCGTTGGAACGAAGACATCCAGGGCTTTCCAGCAATATATAATAGTCTATACTTTGCTTGAGATTTAATGGCCCAAACAGGCGTTCCAAGTCAGCTCAAGAATTCTGGCGTTTAACACCGGAACTGGCACAAAAGCTGGAGTTAAACGCCCAAACTGGCACAAAAACTAGCGTTTAACCCCAAGAAAAGTCTCTACACATGAAAGCTTCAATGCTCAGCCCAAGCACACACCAAGTGGGCCCGAAAGTGGATTTTTACGTCATTTACTCATTTTTGTAAACCCTAAGTTACTAGTTCTCTATAAATAGGACCTTTTGCTATTGTATTTTCATCTTTGGACGTCTAGTTCTTAGATCATGGGGGCTGGCCTCTCGGCCATGCCTAGACCTTGTTCTTATATATTTTCAATGGTAGAGTTTCTACACACCATAGATTAAGGTGTGGAGCTTTGCTGTACCTCGAGTATTAATGCAATTACTATTGTTCTTCTATTCAATTCAGCTTATTCTTGTTCTAAGATATTCATTCGCACTCAAGAACTTGATGAATGTGATGATTATGTGATGCTCATCATCATTCTCACTTATGAACACGTGCCTGACAACCACTTCTGTTCTACATGCAAACAACGCTTGAATGTGTATCTCTTGGATTCCTTAATCAGAATCTTCGTGGTATAAGCTAGAATCCATTGGCGGCCATTCTTGAGAATCCAGAAGGTATAAACCTTGTCTGTGGTATTCTGAGTAGGATTCAGGGATTGAATGACTGTGACGAGCTTCAAACTCGCGATTGTGGGGCGTTAGTGACAGACGTAAAAGAATCATTGGATTCTATTCTGACATGATCGAGAACCGACAGATGAATAGCCGTGCTGTGACAGAGTGCGTTGAACATTTTCACTGAGAGGACGGGACTATAGCCATTGACAATGGTGATGCCCAACATACAGCTTGCCATGGAAAGGAGTAAGAAGGATTGGATGAAGACAGTAGGAAAGCAGAGAGACGGAAGAGACAAAGCATCTCTATACGCTTATTTGAAATTCTCACCAATGAATTACATAAGTATCTTTGTCTTTATTTTATGTTTTATTCATCTTTTAATTATCAATCCTCCATAACCATTTGAATCCACCTGACTGAGATTTACAAGATGACCATAGCTTGCTTCATACTGATGACAGGTCATCATATACCCATTTTCAAGCTAATTTCACTTGTTTTACTAGTCTTTATACACTTTCTTGCATCCTAAGTAAGTAATTTGGAATGAAAATGCATGACTTCTTTAAATCAAACAACCACCATTAAATTGATGCTAAATCATGAGGTTTGAGCAAGAATTAATTGATTTTTAATGAATTATAAACCTTATGAGTTTAGAGATACTTTGATTGGTTGTTTTGGTTTCTTGTAGGTGAAGAAAGGAAGAAAAGAAGAAAAACGTAGCTTAAGAAGTGTGGCCAAGAAATGAGAAATGTGGTGCAACATAGAAGGAGGAGGCAAACACTGCCCTCCACAAGAGCACACTGCCCTCCAGGAGAGCAGCATGTTGAACCAAGCCTTGATAAGCATCACTGCCCTGCCCACAACAAGGGCGGAGCACAATTTGATGCCAATGACCAAAGGAAACAAAAACTCTGCCCTGCCCTCCTCAAGAGCAATATCGGGCTTCATCCAAGAATAATTCAAAGGAAATTGCTTCCTAGTGTCTCCTATGGGTTTCGAACCCAAGAACAAGGAAGAAAGAAGTAGCGCTCAAACACAAGGAAAACAAGCAAAAATTGGCTTGCTTTCAATCTCCAAGAATCGAACACGGCACCATGAGGAAGCAAGGAACTAGGCGTTACTTTGGTGCCAAGAAAACCAAGGAAAAAGGAGCAGCATGTGCCTCCACCGAGTTTCGAACGTGGGACTTCACCATTGGTACACTGCCCTGCCCTCCACAAGGGTAGGGCAGCATTTCTGGGTGCATGGCGCAGCATTTTGGCACGGCCAGGACTTGAGCACTCGGCCAGCAAGCACGCACGCACGGGCAACACTTGGCGCACCATGCAACTCTGCCCTGCCCTCCACAAGGGCAGGGCAGCATCTTGAACGCCCATCACACGCACGAGGCCGCATGCACCATTTCTTGCTCTGCCCTCCACAAGGGCAGGGCAGCATCTTGAACGCCCATCACACGCACGAGGCCGCATGCACCATTTCTTGCTCTGCCCTCCACAAGGGCAGGGCAGCCTCCTGGAAGCTACTTTCTCTTGGGCTGAAAATTGGATTAAAAATCCAATTTAATTCATTTCTTCACCAAATCAAAAGCCCATCCGAATTCCAAAATCCAAGAATAGAAAGTATATAAATAGGAGATAGTTTGATGTAATTAGGGACTTTTGGAACCTTCTTTTGATTTTAGAATTTTTACATTTTGAAACTTCATTTTCTCTGAGAGCTTTGAACTGAGAATTGAGAGAATTGGGAAGGAGAATTGATCTCTCTTCTTCCTCGTTCTTGCTTGAGAAATTTTTATTTTTCTTGTTTGAGTCTTGGGTGTGAAGAATTGAGGAATTTCTGTCTCAATCTCCATTCAAGATCTCTTTAATTTCTCTTCTGCATAATTGAGTTCAATTACATTTCCTTTACTGCTTCCTCTTTAATTTCTCGTTAATTACTTTGTGAACTTAGATCTGGGAAGGCAATTGAGATCTAGACTTTGCTATCTAGTCTCTGGAGTCCTGAGATTCCATTTTCCTTTTGGTTATTCTGTGAACCCCTGCTGCAATTTAATTTCCCTTTCTGTTTGAGATCTAACAGAATTCAAATCATCTCTCGCTTTGATAATTGTTGCAATTTAATTTCCCTTGCTTGAATTCTGAAATCCCAGTCCTCAAATCCCTTTTCCATTCAAGTAATTTATATTTCTTGCACTTTAAGTTACTGTAATTTATATTTCTTGCATTTTAAGTTTCAGTCATTTAATTTCTTGTTCTTTAAGATTCAGCTCTTTTACTTTCAGTTCTTTTTAATTTCTGCAATTCATCCCTCTCCCTTTACATTTCCTGCTATTTACTTACTGTTGGATACAAAATCACTCAACCAATACTTGATTCACTTGACTAAATCAACCACTGAACTAAAATTGCTCAATCCTTCAATCCCTGTGGGATCGACCTCACTCCCTTGAGTTTTATTACTTGATGCGACCCGGTACACTTGCCGGTGAGTTTTGTGTTGGATCGTTTTCCACACATCAAGTTTTTGGCGCCGTTGCCGGGGATTGAAATAGATTGACAATGATTAAGTGAAGTGGAGGTCTAGATCAAGCACTTTTTCTTTATTTTTAACTAACACACTAACTGTTTGAAAATTTGCCTCTATCAACTCACTAACTGTTTGAGAATTTGTCTCAACTAACTGCACTCAATTCTCAAGAGTGCTGCTATTTGTTCCTCCTAACTGTTTGCGTGCCACAGGAAAGAAGAGAAGTCAGAGGAAATACTATCATTGGAAAAGAAGTCTCTACAGACGAAGAATATCATGACATGAAGCCACCACTCATTACACTAATCAAGAACAATTGTTCCTATGACGGAAATCCATTGGAGGATCCTCAACAGCACATATCCACTTTTCTGAGGACTTGTGGTGCTGTCAAAATTGATGGTCTAGATCATGATACTTATAAAATCTTGTTATTCCCTTTCTCATTAAGGGGTGAAGCTGCACAATGGTTTGAAACTTTTCCCCAAGGAAGTATCACTAGTTAGGATGATTTAGTCACCAAATTTCTGGCCAAATTCTCCTCATCCCGACAGATCATCAAGCTGAAAGAGGGGGAACATCCATTCACACAAGGAGAAGAAGAACCACTCTTCAAGGCATGGGAAAGATACAAGAAAGCAACTGATAAAGTGGGTTTCCGAGCTTTCTATGAAGGATTAACCCCAGAAACAAGAAAAGCAGTGGACTACTTCTCAGATGGCCTACTCAAAGCAACAACAACTGCCCAAGGAATTGCAAATTTCAATGACAAAGGAGTCAACAACCAACACTCATTCGAGAAACCACAAAATGCAATTTCAGAAAAAGAAGTGATGAATTCTAAGGGAATGAATGCATTCATGAACCTGAAAAAACAAATGCACCATCAAACACAGCAACACATGGAGCTGAGAGATAGAAAAGTTGATTACTTGCAGTCTGCTGCAGTGAATGCCCAACTTCCACCATGGAGGCCCCATTCTTATCTGAGAATGGGGGAGTCTCAACATCAAGAACAAGGAAGTTTCAACCAGGGCAAATCCATGACCACAAACAACCAACATCACTCATTCACTAATGCCAATCAAAGCCAATACTTACAAAACATACACTTCCAGACTCATCCCAACTGGAGAAAGACCGAGTACCAAAATCACGAACCAAGGGACTTCAATTACAACAACCCCAACTTCACAAACCAGCAAAAACACCATTATGGTAACAACAATCACTACATTCCATCACATACCAACAATCTTCGTGGGATCGACCCTTACTCGCGTAAGGTTTATTACTTGGACGACCCAGTGCATTTGCTGGTTAGTTGTGCGAAGTTGTGATAAAGAGTTGAGATTGCAATTGAGCGTACCATGTTGATGGCGCCATTGATGATCACAATTTCGTGCACCAAGTTTTTGGCGCCGTTGCCGGGGATTGTTCGAGTTTGGACAACTGACGGTTCATCTTGTTGCTTAGATTAGGTATTTTTCTTCAGAATTTTTAAGAATGAATTCTAGAGTTTCAAGGTGATGTTCTTATCATCACAAAAGCTGATTGATTCTCATCAATTTAGCTGTTGAATGTAATGTCCTGCTGAACCTTGGCTAGCCATGTCTAATTTCTTTAGACTAAAGCTTTAGACTAACATTGCATGATTCCTGGAATTCTTATTAATAATTTTGAATCTCTTTATTTTCTTTTCCATATAATTTTCGAAAAATCACAAAAATATTTTATAAAATCTTAAAATAAAAAATATTTTTATGTTTCTTGTTTGAGTCTAGTGTCCAATTTTAAGTTTGGTGTCAATTGCATGTCTTTATTCTTCTAATTTTCAAAAATTACATGCATTATGTTCTTCATTGATCTCCAAGTTGTTCTTGATGATTTCCTTGCTCTGATCTTTAAATTCTCTTGTCTTGAGTGTTTTGTTGTTTCTCATATGCATTCTCAATTTGTTAGTGTCAATAGTATACAAACTTCTAAGTTTGGTGTCTTGCATGCATTGTTTATTTGATTTTAGTTGCATTTTGATTATTCCTCATCATTAAAAATTCAATTTTTTTTTTTAAATTTGTGTCTTTTCAAGTCAATAATACAGAGAATTGAAGATTCAGAACATGCAGCAGAGGAATTACACAGAAAAAGCTGGGCATTCAAAACGCCCAGTGAAGAAGGAAAACTGGCGTTTAAACGCCAGCCAGGGTACCTGGCTGGGCGTTTAACGCCCAAAAGGGTAGCATTTTGGGCGTTAAACGCCAGAATGGATACCATTCTGGGCGTTTAATGCCAGGATGATACAAGAGGGAAGATTTTATTTTTAATTCAAATTTTTTTCAAGTTTTCATAATTTTTAAAAATCAAATCTTTTTAAATTGTTTCTCAATCATATTGATGACAAGTCATCATATACCTATTTTTCAAGCTAATTTCACTAGTTTTATTAGTCTTTATGCACTTTCTTGCATCCTAAGTAAGTGATTTGGAATGAAAATGCATAACTTCTTTAAAGCAAGCAACTACCATTAAATTGATGCTAAATCATGAGGTTTGAGCAAGAATTAATTGATTTTTAATGAATTATAAACCTTGTGAATTTAGAGATACTTTGAGTGGTTGTTTTGGTTTCTTGTAGGTGAAGAAAGAAAGAAAAAAAAGGAAAAACGTGGCTTAAGAAAGCGTGGCCCAAGAGGTAAGAAATGTGGCGCATGGAAGGGAGGAAGCAAACATTGCCCTCCACAAGGGCACACTGCCCTCCAGGAGGGCAACATAATGAAACAAGCTTTGAGAAGCAACACTGCCTTGCCCACAACAAGGGCGGAGCACAATTTGATGCCAAGGATCAAGGAGAGCAAAAACTCTGCCCTGCCCTCCTCAAGAGCAATATCGGGCTTCAATCTAGAATAATTCAAAGGAAATTGCTTCCTAGTGCTTCCTATGGGTTTCGAACCCAAGGACAAGGAAGGAAGGAGTAGCGTTCAAACAAAAAGAAAACAAGCTTGCTTTCAAACTCCAAGAATCGAACATGGCACCATGAGGAAGTAAGGAACTAAGCATGACTTTGATGCCAAGAAAACCAAGGAAAAGAAGCAGCGTGCACCTCCACCAAGTTTCGAACTTGGAACCTCACTTTTGGAAACATTACCCTGCCCTCCGCAAGGGCAGGGCAGCATTTTGTGGTGCACAGCCAGCGCACCAGATTGGCACGCACCAAGGACTCTCGGCAGCAACGGTACGCACGGGCAGCAAAATCTGGCGCACCAAAAAACTCTGCCCTGCCCTCCACAAGGGCAGGGCAGCATCCTGTAGCATCACACACCAAGCACGCATGCACGAGGGCCACACGCACCATTTTCTGCCCTGCCCTCCTGATGAGCGGATAATTTGTACGCTTTTTGGCATTATTTTTAGTATGTTTTTAGTATGATCTAGTTAGTTTTTAGTATATTTTTATTAGTTTTTAGTTAAAATTCACTTTTCTGGACTTTACTATGAGTTTGTGTGTTTTTCTGTGATTTCAGGTATTTTCTGGCTGAAATTGAGGGACCTGAGCAAAAATCTGATTCAGAGACCAAAAAGGACTGCAGATGCTGTTGGATTCTGACCTCCCTGCACTCGAAGTGGATTTTCTGGAGCTACAGAAGCCCAATTGGCGCGCTCTCAACGGCGTTGGAAAGTAGACATCCTGGGCTTTCCAGCAATATATGATAGTCCATACTTTGCCCAAGATTTGATGGCCCAAACCGGCGTTCAAAGTCACCCTCAGGAATTCCAGCGTTAAACGCCGGAACTGGCACAAGAATGGGAGTTAAACGCCCAAACTGGCACCAAAGCTGGCGTTTAACTCCAAGAGGAGTCTCTACACGAAAATGCTTCATTGCTCAGCCCAAGCACACACCAAGTGGGCCCGGAAGTGGATTTTTATGTCATTTACTCATCTCTGTAAACCTTAGGCTACTAGTTTTCTATAAGTAGGACCTTTTACTATTGTATTTTCATCTTGGTTCTTCTGGTTCCCTTTCTGGGACCGAAGCCAATGATCACTCTTGTTCTTATGTATTTTCAACGGTGGAGTTTCTACACACCATAGATTAAGGTGTGGAGCTCTGCTGTACCTCGAGTATTAATGCAATTACTATTGTTCTTCTATTCAATTCCGCTTGTTCTTGTTCTAAGATATCACTTGTTCTTCAACTTGATGAATGTGATGATCCGTGACACTCATCATCATTCTCACCTATGAACGTGAGACTGACAACCACCTCCGTTCTACCTTAGATTGGGTGAATATCTCTTGGATTCCTGATACACGATGCATGGTTGATCGCCTGACAACCGAGTGCTCGCCTGACAAACGAGCCAGCCATTCCGTGAGATTAGAGTCTTCGTGGTATAGGCTAGAACTGATGGCAGCATTCAAGAGAATCCGGAAGGTCTAACCTTGTCTGTGGTATTCTGAGTAGGATTCAATGATTGAATGACTGTGACGTGCTTCAAACTCCTGAGGGCGGGGCGTTAGTGACAGACGCAAAAGAATCACTGGATTCTATTCCGGCCTGATCGAGAACCGACAGATGGATAGCCGTGCCATGACAGGGTGCGTTGAACATTTCCACTGAGAGGATGGGAGGTAGCCATTGACAACGGTGAAACCCTTGCTTGAGCTTGCCATGGAAAGGAGTAAGAAGGATTGGATGAAGACAGTAGGAAAGCAGAGAGACGGAAGGGGCCAGCATCTTCATGCGCTTATCTGAAATTCCCACCAATGAATTACATAAGTATCTCTATCTTTATCTTTATGTTTTATGCGTTTATCACCATACCCATTTGAGTTTTCCTGACTAAGATTTACAAGGTGATCATAGCTTGCTTCATACCAACAATCTCTGTGGGATTGACCCTTACTCGCGTAAGGTTTATTACTTGGACGACCCAGTACACTTGCTGGTTAGTTGTGCGAAGTTGTGTTTATGCCATGGTGTTGAACACCAAGTTTATGGATTATTTGAGTTGTAGTGATCACAATTTCATGCACCAAGTTTTTGGCGCCGTTGCCGGGGATTGTTGAGTTTGGACAACTGACGGTTCATCTTGTTGCTTAGATTAGGTATTTTTTTTTCGGAATTCTTGAAGATGAATTCTAGAGTTTCATGATGATTTGTTGAAGTCTGGCTGGCTGTGAAGCCATGTCTAATTTCATTGGACCGAGGTTTCAACTTATCATCACAAGAGCTTGTTGATTTTTATCAATCTTGCTGTTGGAGCAGTGATCTGCTAAGGCTTGGCTGGCCATTGGCCATGTCTAGTGTTTTGGACCGAAGCTTTCCTTGAAAGCTTGGCTGGCTGTGAAGCCATGTCTAATTCCTGGACCGGAGTCTTAGACTAGCATTGCACTTATTCCTGGAATTCTCATTAAGAATTTTGATACCTTTATTTTCTTTTTCCACTTAATTTTCGAAAAAAGCACAAAAAAATTTACAAAGTCATAAAATCCAAAAATATTTCTTGTTTGAGTCTAGTGTCTCATGTTAAGTTTGGTGTCAATTGCATGCATTCATTCATGTGCCTTAGTGATCTTCAAGATGTTCTTGATGATTTCTTACTCTAATCTTTATATTCTCTTGACTTGAGTGTTTTGTGTGTCTCATATGCATTCTCATTTTATTAGTGTCAGTAGTATACAAACTGCTAAGTTTGGTGTCTTACATGCATTGTTATTTGATTCTTGTTGCATTTTGATTTTTCCTTATTATTAAAAATCCAAAAATATTTTTAATTTGTGTCTTCTCAAGTCAATAATATAGAGAATTGAAGATTCAGAACATACAGCAGAGGAATTACACAGAAAAAGCTGGGCGTTCAAAACGCCCAGTGAAGAAGGACAGACTGGCGTTTAAACGCCAGCCAGGGTACCTGGTTGGGCGTTTAACGCCAGGATGGCACAAGAGGGAAGATTCTGTTTTCAATGCAATTTTTTTCAAATTTTCAAAGTTTTTCAAAATCAAATCTTTTTCAAATCATATCTTTTCAATCATATGTTTTCAAAATCAATTTCTTTCCACTTTCAAAGATACTTGCTATCAATTAATGATTTGGTTCAACATTTCAAGTATGTTGCCTTTTCTGTTGAGAAAGGTTTAATGTTTGAATCATATCTTTTCTTGATAGCCAAGTCACTGATTTTCAAAATCAAATCTTTTTAAAATGTTTTTCAAATCATATCTTCTCAATCACATCTTTTTAAAACTAATCATATCTTCTTAACCACATCTTCTTCAAAATAGTTTTCAATCATATCTTTTTAATTTCTAATTTCAAAATCTTTTTCAAAAATCACTTGATCTCTTTCCTACTCTTGGTTTTCGAAAATTAATTAGTGTTTTTCAAAAATGTTTTCAAAATCTTTTACTTAATTTTCGAAAATTACTTCCCTTCTTCTCACATCCTTCTATTTATGAACTAACATTATTCCTTAATGCAAAATTCGAACTCCATCTTCTTTGATAAGTTCGAATTTTCTACTTCTGTCTTCTATTTTTCTTTTCCTCTGACACCTCAGGGAATCTCTATACTGTGACATAGAGGATTCCACATTTTCTGGTTCTCTTCTCTTTCTTATGAGCAGGAGCAGAGACAAAAGCATTCTTGTTGAGGCTGATCCTGAACCTGAAAGGACCTTGAAGCGAAAGCTAAGAGAAGCTAAGGCACAATTCTCTGTAGAGGACCTAACATAAATCTTCAAAGAAGAAGAACTCATGGCAGCCGAAAACAACAACAATGCCAACAATGCAAGGAAGGTGCTGGGTGACTTTACTGCACCTACTCCCGACTTCTATGGGAGAAGCATCTCTATCCCTGCCATTGGAGCAAACAATTTTGAGCTTAAGCCTCAATTAGTTTCTCTAATGCAACAGAATTGCAAGTTCCATGGACTTCCATTGGAAGATCCTCATCAGTTTTTAGCTGAATTCTTGCAAATCTGTGACACTGTCAAGACTAATGGGCTTGACCCTGAGGTCTACAGACTTATGCTATTCCCTTTTGCTGTAAGAGACAGAGCTAGGACATGGTTGGACTCTCAACCTAAAGAAAACTTGGACTCTTGGGAAAAGCTAGTCAATGCCTTCTTGGCAAAGTTCTTTCCACCTCAAAAATTGAGTAAGCTTAGAGTGGAAGTCCAAACCTTCAGACAGAAGGAAGGAGAATCCCTCTATGAAGCTTGGGAAAGATACAAACAATTAATCAGAAAGTGTCCTTCTGATATGTTTTCTGAATGGAGCATCATAGGTATTTTCTATGATGGTCTTTCTGAACTGTCCAAGATGTCTTTGGATAGCTCTGCTGGAGGATCTCTTCATCTGAAGAAGACGCCTACAGAAGCTCAAGAGCTGATTGAAATGGTTGCAAATAACCAATTCATGTACACTTCTGAAAGGAATCCTGTGCACAATGGGACTAGTCAGAAGAAAGGAGTTCTTGAGATTGACACTCTGAATGCCATATTGGCTCAGAACAAAAAATTGACTCAACAAGTCAATATGATTTCTCAAAGTCTGTCTGGAATGCAAAATGCACCAAGCAGTACTAAGGAAGCTTCATCTGAGGAAGAAACTTATGATACTGAGAACCCTTCAATGGAAGAGGTGAATTACATGGGAGAACCCTATGGAAACACCTATAATCCTTCATGGAGAAATCATCCAAATTTGTCATGGAAGGATCAACAGAGACCTCAACAAGGTTTCAACAATAATAATGGTGGAAGAAACAGGTTTAGCAATAGCAAGCCTTTTCCATCATCTTCTCAGCAACAGACAGAGAGTTCTAAGCAGAACACCTCTGACTTAGCAACCATGGTCTCTGATCTAATCAAAACCACTCAAAGTTTCATGACTGAAACAAGGTCCTCCATTATAAATTTGGAGGCACAAGTGGGTCAGATGAGCAAGAAAATTATTGAACTCCCTCCTAGTACTCTCCCAAGCAATACAGAAGAAAATCCAAAGGGAGAATGCAAGGCCATCAACATGGCCGAATTTTGGGAGGAAGGAGAGGCAGTGAACGCCACTGAGGAAGACCTCAATGGACGTCCACTAGCCCCCAATGAGGAACCATGGGAATCTGAGGCTCAAAATGAGACCATAGAGATTCCATTGAATTTATTTCTGCCATTCATGAGCTCTGATGAGTATTCTTCCTCTGAAGAGGATGAGTATGTCACTGAAGAGCAAGTTGCTAAATACCTTGGAGCAATCATGAAGCTAAATGACAAGTTATTTGGAAATGAGACTTGGGAGGATGCACCCACTTTGCTCACCAAAGAACTGGATGACTTGTCTAGGCAGAAACTGCCTCAAAAGAGACAGGATCCTGGGAAGTTTTCAATACCTTGTACCATAGGCACCATGACCTTCAAGAAGGCCTTGTGTGACTTAGGGTCAAGTGTAAACCTCATGCCTCTCTCTGTAATGGAGAAGTTAGGGATCTTTGAGGTGCAAGCTGCAAAAATATCACTAAAGATGGCAGACAACTCAAGAAAACAAGCTCATGGACTTGTAGAGGATGTTCTGGTAAAAGTTGAAGACCATTACATCCCTACTGATTTCATAGTCCTAGAGACTGGGAAGTGCATGGATGAATCCATCATCCTTGGCAGACCCTTCCTAGCCACAGCAAGGGATGTGATTGATGTTGATAGAGGAGAGTTGATCATTCAAGTGAATGGAGAATCCTTGGTGTTTAAGGCCCAAGGATATCCCTCTGTCACCATGGAGAGGAAGCATGAAGAGCTTCTCTCAAAACAGAGCCAAACAGAGCCCCCACAGTCAAACTCTAAGTTTGGTGTTGGGAGGCCACAACTAAACTCTAAGTTTGGTGTTGAACCCCCACATTCAAACTCTAAGTTTGGTGTTAGGAGGTTCCAACATTGCTCTGAGCATCTGTGAGGCTCCATGAGAGCCCTTTGTCAAGCTACTGACATTAAAGAAGCGCTTGTTGGGAGGCAACCCAATGTTATATTTTATCTATTTTCTTTTGTTATTTTATGTTTTTTGTAGGTTGATGATCATGAGAAGTCACAAAATCAATGAAAAAAGCAAAAACAGAATGAAAAACAGAAAGAAAAACAGCACACCCTGGAGGAGAGCATGCTGGCGTTTAAACGCCAGTGAGGTTAGCTGTTGGGCGTTTAACGCCCAGTCTGGCACCATTCTGGGCGTTTAACGCCAGAAAGGGGCACCAGACTGGCGTTAAACGCCAGAAAAGGGCAAGAAGCTGGCGTTAAACGCCAGAAATGGGCACCAGCCCGGCTTTTAACGCCAGAAATGGCTAAAAACGCATTTTTGCATGCCATTTGGTGCAGGGATGACTTTTCTTTGACACCTCAGGATCTGTGGACCCCACAGGATCCCCACCTACCCCACCACTCTCTCTCTTCTTCACCCATTCACCAATCACCTCAACACCTCTTCCCCAAAAAACCCTCCACCTATCAAATCCCATCTTTCTCTTCACCACTCACATCCATCCTTCATAAAACCCCACCTACCTCACCATTCAAATTCAAACCACTTTCCCACCCAAACCCACCCATACATGGCCGAACATCACCCTTCCCTCTCTCCTATATAAACCCATCTTCACTCCTTCATCTTCACACAACCTAAACACCACTTCTCCTCCTTCTTGGCCGAACACCTTCTTCCTCATTTCTTTTTCTTCTACTCTCTTCTTTCTTCTTTTGCTCGATGACGAGCAAACATTTTAAGTTTGGTGTGGTAAAAGCATTGCTTTTTGTTTTTCCATAACCATTTATGGCATCCAAGGCCGGAGAAACCTCTAGAAAGAGGAAAGGGAAGGCAAAAGCTTCCACCTCCGAGTCATGGGAGATGGATAGATTCATCTCAAGGGTGCATCAAGACCACTTCTATGAAGTTGTGGCCTTGAAGAAGGTGATCCCCGAGGTCCCTTTTTCACTCAAAAAGAGTGAATATCCGGAGATCCGACATGAGATCCGAAGAAGAGGTTGGGAAGTTCTTACCAACCCCATTCAACAAGTCGGAATCTTAATGGTTCAAGAGTTCTATGCCAATGCATGGATCACCAAGAACCATGATCAAAGTGTGAACCCGGATCCAAAGAATTATCTTACTATGGTTCGGGGGAAATACTTGGATTTTAGTCCGGAAAATGTAAGGTTGGCATTCAACTTGCCCATGATGCAAGGAGATGAACATCCTTACACTAGAAGGGTCAACTTTGATCAAAGGTTGGACCAAGTCCTCACAGTCATATGTGAAGAGGGCGCCCAATGGAAGAGAGATTCAAGAAGGAAGCCGGTTCAATTGAGAAGGCATGACCTCAAACCTATGGCTAGGGGATGGTTGGAGTTCATCCAACGCTCAATCATTCCCACTAGCAACCGGTCTGAAGTTACTATAGACCGAGCTATCATGATTCATAGCATCATGATTGGAGAAGAAATAGAAGTTCATGAGGTTATAGCTCAAGAGCTTTATAAGGTGGCGGACAAGTCCTCTACCTTGGCAAGGTTAGCCTTCCCTCATCTCATTTGTCACCTCTGTTATTCAGTTGGAGTTGACATAGAGGGAGACATTCCCATTGATGAGGATAAGCCCATCACTAAGAAGAGGATGGAGCACACAAGAGATCCCACTCATCATGAGATCCCTGAGATGCCTCAAGGGATGCATTTTCCTCCACAAAACTATTGGGAGCAACTAAACACCTCCCTAGGAGAATTGAGTTCCAACATGGGACAACTAAGGGTGGAGCATCAAGAACACTCCATCATCCTCCATGAAATTAGAGAAGATCAAAGAATCATGAGAGAGGAGCAACAAAGACAAGGAAGAGACATTGAGGAGCTCAAGCACTCCATAGGATCTTCAAGAGGAAGAACAAGCCGCCATCACTAAGGTGGACCCGTTCTTTAATTTCCTTGTTCTTTATTTTCTGTTTTTCGAATTTTAGTGCTTATGTTTATCTATGTTTGTGTCTTGTGATCATTAGTGTCTTAGTGTCTATGCCTTAAAGTTATGAATGTCCTATGAATCCATCACCTTTCTTGAATAAAAAATGTTCTTAATTGAAAAAGAGAAGAATTGCATGAATTTTGAATTTTATAATAGTTTAATTATTTTGATGTGGTGGCAATACTTTTGTTTTCTGAATGTATGCTTAAACAGTGCATATGTCTTTTGAATTTGTGGTTCATGAATGTTGGCTCTTGAAAGAATGATGAAAAAGGAGACATGTTACTGAGGATCTGAAAAATCATTAAAATGATTCTTGAAGCAAGAAAAAGCAGTGAATACAAAAAAAAAAAGAGAGAGAAAAACGAAAAAAAAGAGAGAAAAACGGAAAAAAAGAGAGAAAAAGAAAGAAATAAAGTTGTGATCCAAGGCAAAAAGAGTGTGCTTAAGAACCCTGGACACCTCTAATTGGGGACTCTAGCAAAGCTGAGTCACAATCTGAAAAGGTTCACCCAATTATGTGTCTGTGGCATGTATGTATCCGGTGGTAATACTGGAAGACAGAGTGCTTTGGGCCACGGCCAAGACTCAATAAATAGCTATGTTCAAGAATCATCATACTTAACTAGGAGAATCAATAACACTATCTGGATTCTGAGTTCCTAAAGAAGCCAATCATTCTGAATTTCAAAGGATAGAGTGAGATGCCAAAACTATTCAGAGGCAGAAAGCTAAAAGCCCCGCTCATCTAATTAATACTAATCTTCATAGATGTTTTTGGAATTCATTGTATATTCTCTTCTTTTTATCCTATTTGATTTTCAGTTGCTTGAGCACAAGCAACAATTTAAGTTTGGTGTTGTGATGAGCGGATAATTTGTACGCTTTTTGGCATTGTTTTTAGTATGTTTTTAGTATGATCTAGTTAGTTTTTAGTATATTTTTATTAGTTTTTAGTTAAAATTCACTTTTCTGGACTTTACTATGAGTTTGTGTGTTTTTCTGTGATTTCAGGTATTTTCTGGCTGAAATTGAGGGACCTGAGCAAAAATCAGATTCAGAGACCAAAAAGGACTGCAGATGCTATTGGATTCTGACCTCCCTGCACTCGAAGTGGATTTTCTGGAGCTACAGAAGCCCAATTGGCGCGCTCTCAACGGCGTTGGAAAGTAGACATCCTGGGCTTTCCAGCAATATATGATAGTCCATACTGTGCTCAAGATTTGATGGCCCAAACTGGCGTTTAAAGTCACCCTCAGGAATTCCAGCGTTAAACGCCGGAACTGGCACAAGAATGGGAGTTAAACGCCCAAACTGGCACCAAAGCTGGCGTTTAACTCCAAGAGGAGTCTCTACACGAAAATGCTTCATTGCTCAGCCCAAGCACACACCAAGTGGGCCCAGAAGTAGATTTTTATGTCATTTACTCATCTCTGTAAACCTTAGGCTACTAGTTTTCTATAAGTAGGACCTTTTACTATTGTATTTTCATCTTGGTTCTTCTGGTTCCCTTTTTGGGACCGAAGCCAATGATCACTCTTGTTCTTATGTATTTTCAACGGTGGAGTTTCTACACACCATAGATTAAGGTGTGGAGCTCTGCTGTACCTCGAGTATTAATGCAATTACTATTGTTCTTCTATTCAATTCCGCTTGTTCTTGTTCTAAGATATCACTTGTTCTTCAACTTGATGAATGTGATGATCCGTGACACTCATCATCATTCTCACCTATGAACGTGAGACTGACAACCACCTCCGTTCTACCTTAGATTGGGTGAATATCTCTTGGATTCCTGATACACGATGCATGGTTGATCGCCTGACAACCGAGTGCTCGCTTGACAAAAGAGCCAGCCATTCCGTGAGATCAGAGTCTTCGTGGTATAGGCTAGAACTGATGGCAGCATTCAAGAGAATCCGGAAGGTCTAACCTTGTCTGTGGTATTCTGAGTAGGATTCAATGATTGAATGACTGTGACGTGCTTCAAACCCCTGAGGGCGGGGCGTTAGTGACAGACGCAAAAGAATCACTGGATTCTATTCCGGCCTGATCGAGAACCGACAGATGGATAGCCGTGCCGTGACAGGGTGCGTTGAACATTTCCACTGAGAGGATGGGAGGTAGCCATTGACAACGGTGAAACCCTTGCTTGAGCTTGCCATGGAAAGGAGTAAGAAGGATTGGATGAAGACAGTAGGAAAGCAGAGAGACGGAAGGGACCAGCATCTTCATGCGCTTATCTGAAATTCCCACCAATGAATTACATAAGTATCTCTATCTTTATCTTTATGTTTTATGCGTTTATCACCATACCCATTTGAGTTTGCCTGACTAAGATTTACAAGGTGACCATAGCTTGCTTCATACCAACAATCTCTATGGGATCGACCCTTACTCGCGTAAGGTTTATTACTTGGACGACCCAGTACACTTGCTGGTTAGTTGTGCGAAGTTGTGTTTATGCCATGGTGTTGAACACCAAGTTTATGGATTATTTGAGTTGTAGTGATCACAATTTCGTGCACCACCTCCACAAGGGCAGGGCAGCCTCCTGGAAGCCAATTCTTCATGGGCTGAAAATTGAATTAAAAATCCAATTTAATTCATTTCTTCACCAAATCAAAAGCCCATCCAAATCCCAAGATCCAAGAATAGAAAGTGTATAAATAGGAGATAGTTTGATGTAATTAGGACCTTTTTCTTGACTTTGGAGTTTTGAACTTTCCTTTTGAGCTTTGAATCCTTTTCTTTTATTTTTGACTTCTGAACCTTCTCTTAGAGATTTTAGAGAATTAGGGAGGAGAATTGATCTCTCTTCTTCCTCGTTCTTGCTTGGGAAATTTTTACTTTTCTTGTTTTGTGTTTTGGGTGTGAAGAATTGAGGAAATTCTGTCTCAATCTCCATTCAAAATCTCTTTAATTCCTCTTCTGCATAATTGTGTTGAATTTCATTTCCTTTACTGCTTCTTCTTCAATTTCTTGTTAATTGCTTTATGGACTTGGATCTGGGAAGGCAATTGAGATCTAGACTTTGCTATCTAGTCTCTTGAGTCCTGAGATCCCATTTTCCTTTTTGGTTCTTCTGTGAACCCTTGCTGCAATTTAATTTCAGTTTCCTGTTTGAATTTTAGTACTTACAATTCATCTTCTGATTTATTAATTGTTGCAATTTACTTTCCCTTGCTGAAATTCTGAATTCCCAGTCCTTAAATCCCTTTTCCATTCAAGCAATTTATATTTCTTGAATTTTAAGTTACTGCAATTTACATTTCTTGCCCTTTAAGTTTCAGTCATTTAATTTCTTGTTCTTTAAGATTTAGCACCTTTACTTTCCATTCTCTTTAATTTCTGCAATTCTCCCCTCCCCCTTTACATTTCAAGTAATTTAGTTTCTGTTAATGATAAACCACTCAACCAATATTTGATTCACTTGACTAAATCAACCACTAAACTAAAATTGCTCAATCCTTCAATCCTTGTGGGATCGACCTCACTCCCGTGAGTTTTTATTACTTGATGCGACCCGGTACACTTGCCGGTGAGTTTTATGTTGGATCGTTTTCCACACATCACATATCTTTTCTATCATATCTTCTTAAAACCATAACTTTTCAATCATATCTTCTTAATCACATCTTTTTCCAAATAATTTTCAATCTTTGTGATTTCTAATTTCAAAATCTTTTTCAAAAATCACTTTATTTCTTTCCCAACTTTAATTTTCGAAAATCATTCTTCAATTTTTCAAAATTTCTTCAAAATCTTTTAATTTATTTTCGAAAATTCTTCCCTTCTTCTCACATCCTTCAATTTAAGGACTAACACTCGTCCACTATCAACAATTCAAACTCTATCTCTCTTGATAAGTTTGAATTCTTCTTCTTCTACCCCCTCCTTCTATTCTTCTTTTCCTTTGACATCTCAAGGAATCTCTATACTGTGACATAGAGGATTCCATATTTTCTTGTTCTCTTCTCTTTCATATGAGCAGGAGCAAAGACAAAAGCATTCTTGTTGAGGCTGACCCTAAACCTGAAAGAACCTTGAAGCGAAAGCTAAGAGAAGCTAAGGCACTACTCTCTGTAGAGGACCTAACAGAAATCTTCAAACAAGAAGAAGACATGGCAGCCAAAAACAACAACGATGCCAACAATACAAGGAAGGTGCTGGGTGACTTTACTGCACCTACTCCCAACTTCTATGGGAGAAGCATCTCTATCCCTGCCATTGGAGCAAACAACTTTGAGCTTAAGCCTCAATTAGTTTCTCTAATGCAATAGAATTGCAAGTTCCATGGACTTCCATTAGAAGATCCTCATCAGTTTTTAGCTGAATTCTTGCAAATCTGTGACACTGTTAAGACCAATGGGGTTAACCCTGAGGTCTACAGACTTATGCTCTTCCCTTTTGCTGTAAGAGACAGAGCTAGGACATGGTTGGACTCATAACCTAAAAAAAGCCTGAACTCTTGGGAAAAGCTAGTCAATGCCTTCTTGGCAAAGTTCTTTCGACCTCAAAAATTGAGTAAGCTTAGAGTGGAAGTCCAAACCTTCAGACAGAAGGAAGGTGAATCCCTCTGTGAAGCTTAGGAAAGATACAAACAATTGATCAGAAGGTGTCCTTCTGACATGCTTTCTGAATGGAGCATCATAGGTATCTTCTATGATGGTCTGTCTGAACTGTCCAAGATGTCATTGGAGAACTCTGCTGGAGGATCTCTTCATCTGAAGAAGACGCCTGCGGAATCTCAGGAACTCATTGAAATGGTTGCAAATAACCAATTCATGTACACTTCTGAAAGGAATCCTATGAATACAGAAGAGAATCCAGAAGGAGAGTGTAAGGCCATCAACATGGCCGAATTTGAAGAGGAGGAAGAGGCAGTGATCGCCACTGAGGAAGACCTCAATGGACGTCCACTGGCCTCTAATGAGTTCCCTAATAAGGAACCATGGGAATCTGAGGCTCACACTGAGACCATAGAGATTCCATTTGCTTTACTTCTGCCATTCATGAGTTCTGACGAGTATTCTTCCTCTGAAGAGGACGAAGATGTCACTGAAAAGCAAGTTGCCAAGTACCTTGGAGCAATCATGAAGCTAAATGACAAGTTATTTGGTAATGAGACTTGGGAGGATGAACCCCCTTTGCTCACCAAAGAACTGGATGACTTGACTAGGCAGAGATTACCTCAAAAGAGACAGGACCCTGGGAAGTTCTCAATACCTTGTACATTAGGCACCATGACCTTCAAGAAGGCTCTGTGTGACCTAGGGTCAAGCATAAACCTCATGCCTCTCTCTGTAATGGAGAAGCTAGGGATCTTTGAGGTACAAGCTGCAAGAATCTCACTAGAGATGGCAGACAATTCAAGAAAACAAGCTTATAGACTTGTAGAGGATGTTCTGGTAAAGGTTGAATACCATTACATCCCTGCTGATTTCATAGTCCTAGAGACTGGGAAGTGTATGAATGAATCCATCATCCTTGGCAGACCCTTCCTAGCCATAGCAAAGGCTGTGATTGATGTTGACAGAGGAGAATTGATCATTCAAGTGAATGAAGAATCCTTTGTGTTTAAGGCTCAAGGATATCCCTCTGTAACCATGGAGAGGAAGCATGAAGAGCTTCTCTCAAAACAGAGTCAAACAGAGCCCCCACAGTCAAACTCTAAGTTTGGTGTTGGGAGGCCACAACCAAATTCTAAGTTTAGTGTTGAACCCCCACATTCAAACTCTAAGTTTGGTGTTGGGAGGTTCCAACATTACTTTGAACATCTGTGAGGCTCCATGAGGGCCCACTGTCAAGCTACTGACATTAAAGAAGTGCTTGTTGAGAGGCAACCCAATGTTATATTTATCTATTTTTCGTTGTTATTTTATGTTTTCTATAGGTTGATGCTCATGTGAAGTCACAAAAACAATTGAAAAAGCAAAAACAGAATGAAAAATAAAAAGAAAAATAGCACACCCTGGAGGAAAAACTTGCTGGCGTTTAAACGCCAGTAAGGGCAGCAAATGGGCGTTTAACGCCCAGTCTGGCACCATTCTGGGTGTTTAACGCCAGAAAGGGGCACCAGACTGGCGTTTAACGCCAGAAAAGGGCAGCAGCCCAGCGTTTAACGCCAGGATTGGCAGAAAGGGCGTTTTACACGCCACTTGGTGCAGGGATGAGATATCATTGACACCTCAAGATCTGTGGACCACACAAGATCCCCACCTACCCAACCCCTCTCTCTTCTTCACCCATTCACCAATCACCTCAACACCTCTTCCCCAAAAACCCCTCACCTATCAAATCCCACCATTCTCTTCACCACTCACATCCATGGTTCATAAAACCCCACCTACCTCACCATTCAAATTCAAACCACTTTCCCCCCTAAACCCATCCATAATGGCCGAACCCTACCCCTCTCTCCACCCCTATATAAACCCATCTTCACTCCTTCATTTTCACACAACCTAAACACTACTTCCCCCCCTTGGCCGAAACACAAAGCCCCTTTCCATCTCTTCTATTTCTTCTTCTTCTACTCTCTTCTTTCTTTTTTTGCTCAAGGACGAGCAAACTTTCTAAGTTTGGTGTGGTAAAAGCGTTGCTTTTTGTTTTTCCATAACCATTTATGGCACTTTAGGCTGGAGAAACCTCCAGAAAGAGGAAAGGGAAGGCAAAAGCTTCCACCTCCGAGTCATGAGAGATGGAGAGATTCATTTCAAGGGTGCATCAAGACCACTTCTATGAAGTTGTGGCCATGAAGAAGGTGATCCCCGAGGTCCCTTTCAAAATCAAAAAGAGTGAATATCCGGAGATCCAACATGAGATCCGAAGAAGAGGTTGGGAAGTTCTTACCAACCCCATTCAACAAGTTGGAATCTTAATGGTTCAAGAGTTCTATGCCAATGCATGGATCAACAAGAACCATGATCAACGTGTGAACCCGGACCCAAAGAATTGGCTTACAATGGTTCGGGGGAAATGCTTTGATTTTAGTCCGAAAAATGTAAGGTTGGCATTCAACTTGCCTATGATGCAAGAAGATGAACACCCCTATACTAGAAGGGTCAACTTTGATCAAAGGTTGGACCAAATCCTCATAGACATTTGTGAAGAGGGTGCTCAATGGAAGAGAGATTCAAGAGGGAAGCCGGTTCAACTGAGAAGGCATGACCTCAAGCCCGTGGCTAGGGGATGGTTGGAGTTTATCCAACGCTCAATCATTCCCACTAGCAACCGGTCCGAAGCTACTATAGACCGGGCTATCATGATTCATAGCATCATGATTGGAGAGGAAGTAGAAGTTCATGAGGTTATATCCCAAGAACTTTATAAGGTGGCGGACAAGTCCTCTACCTTGGCAAGGCTAGCCTTCCCTCATCTCATTTGTCACCTCTGTAATTCAGTTGGAATTAACATAGAGGGAGACATCCTCATTGATGAGGACAAGCCCATCACTAAGAAGAGGATGGAGAAAACAAGAGATCCCACTCATAGACATGAGGAAATTCCTCATCATGAAATTCCTGAGATGCCTCAAGGGATGCACTTTCCTCCACAAAACTATTGGGAGCAAATCAATACCTCCCTAGGAGAATTAAGTTCAAGTATAAGACAACTAAGGGTGGAGCACCAAGAGCATTCCATCCTCCTCCATTAAATTAGAGAAGATCAAAGAATCATGAGAGAGGAGCAACAAAGGCAAGGAAGAGACATTGAGGAGCTCAAGCACTCCATAAGATCTTCAAGAGGAAGAACAAGCCGCCATCACTAAGGTGGACCTGTTCTTTAATCTCCTTGTTCTTTATTTTTCTATTTTTCAAAAATTATGCTTTATGTTTTATTTATGTTTGTGTCTTATGATCATTAGTGTCTTAGTGTCTATGCCTTAAAGTTATGAATGTCCTATGAATCCATCACCTTTCTTAAATGAAAAATGTTCTTAATTGAAAAAGAGAAGAATTGAATGAATTTCAAATTTTATAACAGATTAATTATTTTGATGTGGTGGCAATACTTTTGACTTCTGAATGTATGCTTGAACAGTGCATATGTCTTTTGAATTTGTTGTTCATGAATGTTAAAATTGTTGGCTCTTTGAAGAATGATGAAAAAGGAGACAAGTTACTGAGAATCTGAAAAATCATAAAAATGATTCTTGAAGCAAGAAAAAGCAGTGAATTCAAAAAAAAAAAAGCAAGCAGAAAAAGCCAATAGCCCTTTAAACCAAAAGGCAAGGGTAATAAAAAGGATCCAAGGCTTTGAGCATCAGTGGATAGGAGGGCCTACAGGAATAACATCCTGGCCTAAGCGGCTAAACCAAGCTGTCCCTAACCATGTGCTTGTGGCGTGAAGGTTTCAAGTGAAAACTTGAGACTAAGCGGTTAAAGTCGTGATCCAAAGCAAAAAGAGTGTGCTTAAGAACCCTGGACACCTCTAATTAGGGACTCTAGCAAAGCTGAGTCACAATCTGAAAAGGTTCACCCAGTTATGTGTATGTGGCATGGATGTATCCGGTGGTAATACTGTACAACAGAGTGCTTTGGGCCATGCCTAGACCTTGTTCTTATGTATTTTCAACGGTAGAGTTTCTACACACCATAGATTAAGGTGTGGAGCTCTGTTGTACCTCGAGTATTAATGCAATTACTATTGTTCTTCTATTCAATTCAGCTTATTCTTGTTCTAAGATATTCATTCGCACTCAAGAACTTGATGAATGTGATGATTATGTGATGCTCATCATCATTCTCACTTATGAACGCGTGCCTGACAACCACTTCCGTTCTACATGCAAACAAGGCTTGAATGTGTATCTCTTGGATTCCTTAATCAGAATCTTCGTGGTATAAGCTAGAATCCGTTGGCGGCCATTCTTGAGAATCCGGAAGGTCTAAACCTTGTCTGTGGTATTCTGAGTAGGATTCAGGGATTGAATGAATGTGACGAGCTTCAAACTCGCGATTGTGGGGCGTTAGTGACAGACGCAAAAGAATCATTGGATTCTATTCCGACATGATCGAGAACCAACAGATGAATAGCCGTGCTGTGACAGAGCGCGTTGAACATTTTCACTGAGAGGATGGGACTGTAGCCATTGACAATGGTGATGCCCAACATACAGCTTGCCATGGAAAGGAGTAAGAAGGATTGGATGAAGACAGTAGGAAAGCAGAGAGACGGAAGGGACAAAGCATCTCCATACACTTATCTGAAATTCTCACCAATGAATTACATAAGTATCTCTATCTTTATTTTATGTTTTATTCATCTTTTAATTATCAATCCTCCATAACCATTTGAATCCGCCTGACTAAGATTTACAAGATGACCATAGCTTGCTTCATACCAACAATCTCTGTGGGATCGACCCTTACTCGCGTAAGGTTTATTACTTGGACGACCCAGTGCACTTGCTGGTTAGTTGTGCGAAGTTGTGATAAAGAGTTGAGATTGCAATTGAGCGTACCATGTTGATGGTGCCATTGATGATCACAATTTCATGCACCAATTTCAAAAACATGCAATTGACACCAAACTTAAAAATTGACACTAGTCTCAAACAAGAAACACTAAATTATTTTTTATTTTTATGATTTTATGATTTTTTGTATATTTTTTTTGAAAATTAATTTTTAGAAAAACGAAAACAAGAAAAACGTTTTGAAAAATTTTTGAAAACTTCTTGAAAAGAAAATTACCTAATCTGAGTGACAAGATGAACCGTCAGTTGTCCAAACTCGAACAATCCCCGACAACGGCGCCAAAAACTTGGTGCACAAAATTGTGATCTCTAATAATGGCATTCAACTTGGTATGCGCATTTATAAGTCAACACTTTTTTCACAACTCCGCACAACTAATCAGCAAGTGCACTGGGTCGTCCAAGTAATGAACCTTACGTGAGTAAGGGTCGATCCCATGGAGATTGTTGGTATGAAGCAAGCTATGGTCATCTTGTAAATCTCAGTTAGGCGGATAATAAATGGTTATGGAGTTTTCAAATAATAATAATAAATAAACAGAAAATAAAGATAGAAATACTTATGTAAATCATTGGTGAAAATTTCAGATAAGTGTATGGAGATGCTTTGTCCCTTTTGGATCTCTGCTTTCCTACTGCCTTCCTTCAATCCTTCTTACTCCTTTCCATGGCAAGCTGTATGTAGGGCATCACCGTTGTCAATGGCTACATCCTATCCTCTCAGTGAAAATGGTCTAAATGCTCTGTCATAGCACGGCTAATCATCTGTCGGTTCTCGATCATGTCGGAATAGAATCCATTGATTCTTTTGCGCTTGTCATCACACCCAACAATCGCGAGTTTGAAGCTCGTCACAGTCATTCAATCCCTGAATCCTACTTGGAATACCATAGACAAGGTTTAGACTTTCCGGATTCTCATGAATGCCGCCATCAATTCTAGCTTATACCACGAAGATTCTGATTAAGGAATCTAAGAGATATGCGTTCGGTCTAAGGTAGAACGGAAGTGGTTGTCAGTCACGCGTTCATAGGTGAGAATGATGATGAGTGTCACGGATCATCACATTCATCATAGTAAAGTGCAACGAATATCTTAGAACAGGAATAAACTAAATTGAATAGAAAATAGTAGTAATTACATTAAAACTCGAGGTATAGCAGAGCTCCACACCCTTAATCTATAGTGTGTAGAAACTCCACTGTTGAAAATACATAAGTGATGGTCCAGGCATGGCCGAATGGCCAGCCCCCCTGAATGTGATCAATAGTCTCCTATGATGAATAATACATTAAAACTGAGACCAAAGATGTGGTCAAAAGATGTCTAATACAATAGTAAAATGTCCTTCTTATACTAGACTAGCTACTAGGGTTTACAGAAGTAAGTAATTGATGCAGAAAATCACTTCCGGGGCCCACTTGGTGTGTGCTTGGGCTGAGCTTGAGCTTTACACATGCAGAGGCTTCTTTTGGAGTTGAACGCCAAGTTGTAACGTGTTTTTGGCGTTCAACTCTGGTTCGCGACGTGTTTCTGGTGTTTGACTCTAGAATGCAGCATGGAACTGGCGTTGAGCGCCAGTTTACGTCATCTAATCTTGAATAAAGTATAGACTATTATATATTGCTGGAAAGCTCTGGATATCTACTTTCCAACGCCATTGAGAGCCCGCCATTTGAAGTTCTGTAGCTCCAGAAAATTTATTTTGAGTGCAGGGAGGTCAGAATCCAACAGCATCAGCAGTCCTTTGTCAGCCTTCTTATCAGAGTTTTGCTCAGGTCCCTCAATTTCAGCCAAAAAATACCTGAAATCACAAAAATACACACAAACTCATAGTAAAGTCCAGAAATGTGAATTTAGCATAAAAACTAATGAAAACATCCCTAAAAGTAACTATATCCTACTAAAAACTACCTAAAAATAATGCCAAAAAGCGTATAAATTATCCGCTCATCATTGACAAAGGCTTTTTGGCGTTTAACGCCAGTCAGGTTCCTGGCTTGGCGTTAAATGCCCAAAACAAGCAACAATTGGGCGTTAAACGCCAGAATGGATGCCATTCTGGGCGTTTAACGCCAGGAATGTGGAGGGAAGGAAGTTTTGTTTCCAACTCAATTTTTTTTTTCAAATTTTCATGTTTTCTTCCATAATTTCTTGCATGAACATGTTACAAATTCTCATTTTTCAATTTCAATTTGAAAAAAAAAAATTTAATCCGAAAAATCTTTCTTCATCCTTTTTAATTTCTTTTCAAATCTTTTTCAAAACTCATCTATCTTTTTAATATCTTTTCAAATCTTTTTCAACTCATCATACTATCTTTTCAAATTTAGATTTATCTTTTTCAAAACTCTCTCATATATTTTCAATTTTAAAATTACATCTTTTGCATATCATACTTATCTTTTACAAATCATATCTTCTATCATATCTTTTTTCAAAATTTTTGCCCACCCCTCCCTTTTAAATTCACATTCGGCCACCCCTTCTCCTCCACAAATCGAATTTGCTTTTCCTCCTGTTCCTCTCCTTTATTTCTTTTGCTTGAGGACAAGCAAACCTCTAAGTTTGGTGTGTTTTTTGTGATCACTGAGCAAAGATTCACTAAGATCATGGCTCCTAAGGGAAAACAAACCACTTTAAGAGGAAAGAAAGAGAACACTCCAAAACCACTTTAGAATAAAGAGAGGTTCTTAACCAAGGAACATGCAGACCATTACCACAAAATAATAGGTCTAAGGTCAATGACCCCAAAAGTTAAATTCGATCTGAAAGAAGACGAATATCCGAAGATCCAAGAGCAGATTCGAAATAGGGGCTGGGAAATTCTAGCTAATCCTGAGACAAAGGTGGGTAGAAATTCTACTCAAATCTATGGCAAACAGATAAGTAGAGAATGACTGGAACTGCCTTTTATACCTTTCAAACTATGGTCAGAGGGAAGATTATTTACTTCCACCTAGACAGAATAAGAGAGGTCTTCAAGGTGCCTCAACTACAAGATGATCCAGAATCCTTTAATAGGAGAATGGTGGGATTAGATAAGCGCTTGGACCAAGTTCTAGAGGACATATGCATCCCTGGAACCAAGTGGATAACCAACACAAAAGGTGTCCCAATCAACTCAAGAGTGGAGATCTCAAACCAGTCGCTAGGGGCTGGCTGGACTTTATTGGGCGTTCTATACTGCCCACCAGCAACCACTCTGAAGTCACTGTCAAAAGAGCAGTGATGATCTATTGCATTATGCTGGGAAACAAAGTGGAGATTCATCATCTGATTTCTTGTGAGCTCTACACAATTGCAAACAAGAACTCCACTAACACCAAATTGGCTTACCCAAGCTTAATCTCTCTGCTATGTAAAGATGCTGGGGTAAAGATGGAAGTGGATGAATATATCCCAATCGACCACCCAATCACCAAGAAGTCAATGGATGGACAACAAATGCCAGATAACTCCATCAAAAGGAGGGCGTAGGAGTTTCTCCCAAAATTCCATCAAATTGACTACTGGACCCGCCTAGAAACATCTATCACCAAGTTGCAAGAAGCCATGGATCAAGTTAAGAAAGAATAGCAAAATCAAAATAGCATGCTCTGTAAGCTGCTTAAGGAACAGGAGAAGCAAGGGCGTGAACTACAGGAGCTGAAGTGCCAGAACGTGTCCCTTGAAGGACCAGACATACCACAGATTGAAGGAGCATCCATCTACCAAAATAAAGGTTGTTGACTCCTAATCTTAACTCTGTGATAACTTCTGCTATTAGAGAGCTACCTTAGGAGTCACATGAATAGTAGTAATTAGTATTTTTATTTTTATTTTTATCATCTCCAAGTAAGCTATAAATTATTTTTCTCATCATCATTAAACATGAATAAAATAGCAGATTTTTTTTTAATAAGGAGGCAATTCTTTCTCGAATTTTTAATAAGAAAAATTCAAATTATTTATATGTGGTGGCAATACTTTTTTTTTCTGAATGAATGCTTGAACAGTGCATATTTTTTATAGTGAAGTTTATGAATGTTAAAATTGTTGGCTCTTGAAGGAATGATGAAGAAGGAGAAATATTGTTGATAATCTGAAAAATCATAACATTGATTCTTGAAGCAAGAAAAAGCAGTGAAAAACAAAAGCTTGCGAAAAAAATAAATAAATAAAAAAAGGAAGAAGCAAGCAGAAAAAGCCAATAGTCCTTTAAACCAAAAGGAAAGGGTAAAAGGGATCCAAGGCTTCGAGCATTAATGGATAGGAGGGTCCAAAGTAATAAAATCCTGACCCAAGCTGGTGAATCAAGCTATCCCTAACCATGTGCTTGTGGCATGCAGGTCCAAGTGAGAAACTTGAGACTGGGTGGATAAAGTCGTGATCCAAGGCAAAAAAAGAGTGTGCTTAAGAACTCTGGACACCTCTAGTTGGGGACTTTAGCAAAGCTGAGTCACAATCTGAAAAGATTCACCCAGTTATGTGTCTGTGGCATTTATGTATCCGGTGGTAATACTGAAAAACAAAGTGCTCAGGGCCACGGCCAAGACTCATAAAGTAGCTGTATTCAAGAATCAACATAATAAACTAGGAGAATTAATAACACTATCTGAATTCTGAGTCCTTATAGATGACAATGATTCTGAACTTCAAAGGATAAATTGAGATGCCAAAACTATTCAGAAACCAAAAGCTACTAGTCCCGCTCATCTAATGAGACTTTGAGCTTCATATAAAACTTTGAAGCCCAATTGACGCGCTCTCAATTGCGTTGGAAAGTAGACATCCTGGGCTTTCCAGCAATATATAATAGTCTATACTTTGCCCGAGTTTTGATGACGCAAACTGGCGTTTAACGCCAATTTTCTACCCTATTATGGGGTTAAATGCCAGAACTGGGCTAAAAGCTGGATTTAAACGCCTAAACTAGCACAAAAGCTGGAGTTAAATGCCAAGAATAGTCTCTACACATGGAAGCTTCAATGCTCAGCCCAAGCACACACCATGTGGGCCCCGGAAGTGGATTTCTGCACTATCTATCTTAATTTACTTATTTTCTGTAAAACTAGGTTACTAGTTGAGTATAAAAACTACTTTTAGAGATTCATTCAGTACCTCATGACATTTTACAACTGAATTTGTATCTTCTATGGCATGAGTCTCTAAACCCCATGGTTGGGGGTGAGGAGCTTGAAGAACTAAAGATTGATGATTTAGAAGTTATAGTAAACTCTCGTTGTAAGTATAGTTACTAAACCAAGCAATCAACCTTTCTTACAAACGTTTTGGTTGTTACAAGTAACAAACCCTAAATAAATTGATAATCGAAGTATTTAAACCTCGGGTCATCTTCTCAAGGAATTGCAGGGAGGTATGACTTATTATTGGCTATGAAAAAGGTAAAATTTTGGGGGTTTTGAGAATGAGGAACAAGTATGATAAATGATAAGCGAAATAAATAAATAACTATAAAATAAACTCTTGGCAAGATATGAAAATTCGGAAGTCCTATCCTAGTTACTCCTATAAGAATAGAAGTTAATCCCACTTATTTAACCTTTGCGTAAGCAAGGGAAAGTCCAGTGAATCAATTGGTTAGAATTCCCAAGTCCTAGCCAACTCCTAAGGAAAGACTAGAGTTAGTGGAATTCAAATTAATTAGCCGACATAACAATCAATCATGAATAGTTGATAACTCAAGAGTTTCCAGTTAATCAATTAAAGCCAAGAATATAAAAAGCTAAATGAAAATCATAGATTTGAAAATACCTCAATTGTATTTAAATATAATATTAAATCTAACATGGAAAGATTTATGAATCAAATGGGCAACATAAATAATCAACAGATAAAAGTATTAGAGTATCCAAAGTAGAAGAGGAACATAAATTTAAAGGAATATTGAACCTGTGATGAAGACGAAATAAATCGTAATTTCTAAAAATCCTAATCCTAAAATCCTAAGAGAGAGGAGAGAACCTCTCTCTCTAAAAACTACATCTAAAACTATGAAATCTGAATTATGAAAAGCCCTGATTATGAATGGATGCATTCCCCCACTTTATAGCCTCTAATATGTGTTCTCCGGACCGAAAACTGGGTCAGAAACAGCCCAGAAATCGCTGATTGTGAAATCTGGTCCGTACAGGTCGCGGCAAAGTGACGCGGAGGCGTTATCCACACGTCCACGTGGAATGAGATTCGCAGATGCGACGCGTCCGTGTGGAGCATGCGTTTGCGTCACATATCTGTATGGCCACTATGGTGAATTATATATCAAATGGAAGCCCCGGACGTTAGCTTTCCAACGGAAGTGGAACCGCATCATTTGGATCTCTGTAGCTCAAGTTATGATCGTTTTAGTGCGAGAGGGTCAGGCTAACAGCTTTGCAATTCCTTCAACTTCTTGTATTCCTTCCACTTTTGCATGCTTCATTTTCATCCTATAAACCATTCCTACCCTGTAATTCCTGAAATCACTTAATACACATATCAAGGCATCTAATGGTAATAAGGGAGGATTAAATAAAAGGAAATAAAAGCCAAGGAAGCATGTTTTCAATCAAAGCACATAATTAGGAAGGCAAATACAAAACCATGCAAATAGTATGAATAAGTGGGTAAAGAATAGATAAAAACCACTCAATTGAGCACAAGATAAACCATAAAATAGTAGTTTATCAGAGCTCTGCTGTGTCTAGATGGATTAATACAATTACTTTTATTTTCTATTCAATCATGCTTGATTCTATTCTAAGACATTCACTCGCACTTAAACATGATGAATGTGATGATCCATGACACTCATCACCATTCTCAACCTACGAACGCGTGCCTGACAACCACTTCTGTTCTAACTTAGATTGAGTGTGTATCTCTTGGGATCCTAGTTCATGAGTTTGACTGCATCTCCTGACAACAGAGCGTTTAACCTGTGAGACCAGAGTCTTCGTGGTATAAGCTAGAATCAATTGGCAGTATTCTTGAGATCCGAAAAGTCTAAACCTTGTCTGTGGTATTCCGAGTAGGATTTGGGATGGGATGACTGTGAAGAGCTTCAAACTCACGAATGTTGGGCGTAGTGACAGACGCAAAAGGATCATTGGATCCTATTCCAGTACAAGTGAGAACTGACAGATAATTAGCCATGTATATGGACCTTTTTCACTGAAAGGACGGATGGTAGCCATTGACAACGGTGATCTACAAACATACAGCTTGCCATGGAAGGAGCCTTGCGTGCATGAAGAAGAAGATAGTAGGAATGCAGAGATTTAGAAGACAGAGCATCTCCAAAACTCCAACCCATTCTCCATTACTGCATAACAAGTATTTATTTCATGTTCTTTTATTTTTCACAATTAAAACTAAGAACCATTATTGATATCCTGACTAAGAATAATAAGATAACCATAGCTTGCTTCAAGCCGGCAATCTCTGTGGGATCGACCCTTACTCACGTAAGGTATTACTTGGACGACCCAGTGCACTTGCTGGTTAGTTGTACGAGTTGTGAAAAGTATGATTTACAATTTCGTGCACTAAAGAGTCATTCTATGATGCATACCAATCAAATGGCTATGGTGAATCTCCTTGTGACTTTCAAGAATCACCACTATATGCCTATGAGCCATATCCTCAACATGACCATCAACCATGCTCACAAGCCCTTTTTTACCAAGCACCTCCATATGACCCTAATCCATATCCACCATACCAACCACCTTTTGAACCATATGAGCCATACATAGAACCGCCACCATTCTAACCTCAATACTTCCAAGAACCACCTCCTTCATACTATGACCAAGATGAACCACCTCCAATGTGTGAAAACTTTCAACCACAAGATGAATTCTACCTTCCACCACAACCCTCCATGGAAGAATATCTATGTCCATCTTTCAAGAAAGCAATGGATTGGCTTCAAGCAATCATCCGTGAATAGTTAGATACATGGGACTCATACCATATGTCCAAGGATAATTGTGGAGGAGCAACCGAAGAGGAAAGCATGAAGGGAATTGTAGAATCTCAACTTGAGAACAATAGATTGGAATATGTTGGGCAACAAGTAGAACAAATGGAGAACATAGAACCACCGTATCCTCACTGTGATGAACCACCTTTCTATTAAGAACCCTTCCTCCAAAATGATGAAACCTTCCATCCACCCCAACCTCCAATGGATGACATCCTGGGTGTCCTTGTTCAAGGGCAAGAAGAGATGAAAAGAGATGTGCAAAATTTTATGGCCACCTTGGATGCGGTAACAAATCAATTAGCCTCCCAATGCTTGAACACTTGATGCGTGAGCATCTTTCTTGTCTTTTCCTAGTGAATTTGTAATCAGTTTGTTAAGTTTAATCTAGAATTAAGTGTCTTTTAGCCACTATGGATGCTACTTTGAGTCTTGTGCAATTCTATTTATTTTAGGTAACATTCGACTGGAATTGATGGAGTTTCTGCAGCACAAAAATTTAAATGAGATGACAGCAAGAAGCGACGCGCATACGTACCTGACGCGTGCGCGTGATTTAGAGCTTTCCATGGTGATGCGTGCACGTGGATGATGCGTGCGCGTGATTTTGAGCTTTCTATGGTGACGCGTACGCGTACCTGACGCGTACGCGTGACATGCACCACGTGCAAAAAATGCTTGGGGCAATTTCTGGGCTATTTTTGACCCAATTTTCAGCCCAGAAAGCACATATCAGAGGCTGCAGAATGGAAGAATCAGGGGAACACTTCTTATTACTTCCCAAGTTAGGTGTGGGTCCTATGAAGCAAGTGGTCCCCATCAATCACTTGAAGACTTGCTGATTGCCATAATTAATTCTGATTTAAATTTAAATATTATAGGAAAAGATATTAGTTTAGATATTAAATTTTGAATTAATTAGGATTAGATATAAAAGATATTAGGATTCTATACCAATTAACATTCAGTACTTTAGAGTTTACCTGAATCCTAGTTTTCTTCTCAGAGTCATGAGCAACTAAACCTCCATTGTTAAGGTTAGGAGCTCTGTCTATTGTATGGATTGACATTATTATTTTTCTATTTTAATTCATTTTTTTATTTATATTTCAAGAATTATTTTCGTTCTTTATTCTATGAATTTGGGTGGAACAGAAGTATGAACCATATTCTAATTGAGTTCTTGTATAACTTGGAAAAGCTCTTTACTTGAACAACAGCTTGAAAACATATTCTCCTGAATTTCTAGTTATTTGTATTTAACGGGATATGTGACATATAATCCCCTTACATCTGGATAATTAGGATTCTTGTGGCATATAAACTGGAATTTGATCATCGCCCTTTAATTGGAATTAATTGACCAAGGAATTGACGGTTGATGAATTTTAGAGGAGACTAGAAAGGTCTAAAAAATTAGGGTCTAGTCATATATAGTTTGCTATGAATTAAATCTTGCATGACTAAAATAGATAGTAAGAAAAGTCAATCCAGAAAATAGATAACTCTGAAGCCTTAACTATTTTCTCCTATATTTTATTCCTAACTTATTCACCTGCTGTCTTCAAACTCTTAATTTACTGTTTAATGCTCTTTGAACATCCAACACTCTTTTCTGTTTTCCTAACTAAGTGGTTTAACCAACCATTATTGCTTGATCCATCAATCCTCATGGGATCGACCTTCACTCACCCGAAGTATTACTTAGTACAACCCGATGCACTTGTCGGTTAGTTTGTGGGTTATAAATCCCGCAGCAACACTCAAGGAACTCCCATGGCTACATGTGGAAAATCTAATGAAGAACATAGCATGAAGGAGAAATTGGAAACTCCAGTGGGAAATGAGGGAAGTTGCTTTGTGTTGGAACAATTGGAGGAAGCTACTATCTTGAAGAAAAGAAAGAAGTGGTTGAGGACTTAGGAGATGCAGAACCCCCATGGGAACCTAGAGTTGAAGAAAACCCTCCAAAAAGATTAAAATTGATGTCAAGGAGGAATGTGCACAACCTCCAGGAAGGCATATCCCATATGAAGAATTGGACGGGATAGAGCAAGAATTGAGTTCCCTTGGCAATGAAGATCAATCAACAAGTACTAGTGGTGAAGAATCCTTTGCACTTGAAGAACCTTCTCCCCGTGAACTTGGAAGTGTTGTGGAGGTAAACCTCTCTCACCCTCCCAACTATGACTTGACTTGAGTAAGGGAAAAGGCTTAGATAAAATTTATAAACAAAGGATTGAAATTGAGAAATCTTGTAATGAGGTGGAAGTCCTTAGAAAAAGAAGGACGGGAGTTAGATACGTTTTGTTAAGACCCTTGGAAGCTTCATTACCTAGGTTGCCATCTACTCCTACATTTGAGTGGGTGAAATTCATTTCTATTAGCTTTATTATCCCACTCGAATATGGCTTGCTTGAAACGGATGGTTAACTTAGAGCATTTTATGGGATGAAGCGTAAAAGAAAGATGTTTTGTGGTTGGCGTTGCAAATAAAGGCTCATCATGGTTGATACTTCAAAGATTAGATGCAAAGGTTGGACTAACGCTCAACTAGATGGGTCTAGGAGGATTGTTGGATACTTCTTTGAGAATTCATCTTGCTTGCCACCCGGAAGGATTAATAATAATCAACTTCAAGACGGGTGTGAAAATAAGGTGTGGGATCCTGGATTACAAGAAGAGGATCGACTTTGGGAGCCCCAAGCTTGTGAAGAACTCCATCAAGACTTAGTGCAACCAATGAGAAATCTTGGGGCACAATGGAGAACCAAGCACTGGTGGGAGTTCCAAGAAGAGTTCAAGCACAAGCCACCTTGAAAGGAGCTCCCCATAAGTCCAACTTAAGGACAATAAACAAAAGTGTTAGGTGGGAGACACCCCACCATGGTAAGATTTTTTTCATGTTTTGTTTTGTTTGTTGACTTTATTTGGTAGTTTGGTATGTTAAATAAGGTTTCTTGGTGTTTTGGAAGCTGTTTGGAGGTTTGGAAGGCTTGGTTTGGTGCAAGAACTTGGAAAACTTTTGAAAAAATGGAGGAACAACCCGCGCGTGCGTGCACTTGGTGCGTACGCGTGCATCAAGCATTTTCGACCATCCACGTGCACGCGTCATGCACGCGTACGCATGGATGCAAAAATTCCATCCCCAGCCAAAAACCCGAGAGTTAGGCCTGCACTGTGCGAACAATGGGCCTAAGGCACAAACCAACCCGCGCGTGTGCGCATCTGGCGCATACGCGTCCTTCATTCTAATTGCGCAATGCACGCGTACGCACGCTATACGTACGCGCGTCGATAGCACACCTGCCCTCCTGGTACATTTTCCAAAGAGTTGGGCCAACCTTGGGCTGATGCTGCGCCCTGCGCCTAATCCCACCCAGGCGTGCGCGCACCTGGTGCGTATGCGTCCTTCTGCCAATCTGAGCATCGATGCGTGAGCGTGCATGACACGTCCGTGTCGGTGGAAAAAAATCCATAAGTCCATAAGTCCTTCAGGGATTAGGCCTCGGTTTTATTGATAGAGATTTGGGAAGGATAAACACATCATGGGTCAAGAAGTTTTACTGTAACTTCTTCAGTGTGACCCTTGATTTAGTTTATCTATGCGGCTGGCAAATTTTGGTTACAAAAGCTGCCATTAAGGATGCATTACATTGTCTACCTAAGACCGGTGCCACAGATGCCTATGAGCAGGCGGATGTAGCGATGTATTGCATGACTTTTGACTATGAGGTTCTGAGATGTGTTATAGCCTCACCGGACGTCCCTTAGGTGATGGACGCAGATAACAAGAAGCCCAAGGGGATGTTTTTTGCTCACTTATCGAGAGAGGCTAGGACTTGGCAGCAGTTTTTTGCCACTTATGTCATGCCTACTACCCATTTTTCTGAGATTTCGATGGACATGCTCATCCTGATCGGTTGTGTTATGGAGGGGAAGGAGGTATACTTCCCCCGATTAATCAGGAGATACATGTGGCGAGCACAGGTCCGTAGCATACTTCCATTTCCCACATTGGTCACTAGGATGGTTGGGCTAGCCGGTGCTCCATGGAGACATGATGACGTGCCACCACTATCCCCAGACGACGGTGTCAAGGAGGATGTTATTCTGTGGGGTACGTAGGTGCACGAGAAGCCACCATCCCAGTGTGCATCTAGAGCTCGAGCCAGAGCAGCACCAGCTGGACCCTCCTCTTCCTCAGCTGCAGCAGGACCATCAGCACCAGTAGGATCCGTAGTACCACCACCAGCACCTAAGCCGACTTATCTTCTGGTTCAGTGTCTTTTCTGCTTCATGGAGCGCAGTGAGTGCCGCATTATGCGACACCTAGACAGAGTGGATCAGATGTTCATGGCACTGGGCGTTGAGTTTCCCCCTCTTCGTGCTTCTTCCGCATCCGATTAGGAAGAGCAGGCTCAGCCAGAGGCACCTCCACAGACACAGGCCACCCCGGAGGCACAACAGCCACATGAGGATCCACAGCCTGAGACCCAGTAGCCAGATGCGACCGTTGACCCTCACCCTGAGTCCGAGCAGTAGCATCGAGGACGATGCTTCATTTCAAGTGCGGGGCGGTCACCTTCGTCGCTGTCGGTGGATAGCTATGTTTGGTGAATGACGAACGGATTTTTGCTAGTAAAGAATTTCATAAATAAATTCTCGTTGCAAGTATAGCTATTTAAACATCAGAATGGCTTTCAAGGAATTGCAAGGAAGTATGATTTATTATTGGTTATGGAAAAGGTATCTTTTTGGGTTTTTTAAGATAAACAACAATAGTAAATGGCAATGGAAACAAACTAATTATAAAAACTCTTGGCAAGGTATGAGAACTGGAAATCCTGTCCTAGTTATCCTTATCACTGGTGATGAGAATTGTTCACTGCTCCCACTTAGTTAACCCTTACTAAATAAAGGAAAGTCAAGTGGACTAATCAATTTGATTCCTCAAGTCCTAGTCAACTCCTAAGGAAAGAGAAGCCTTAGAGGGATCCAAACCAATCAGCAAATTCCAATTATCAATCACAAAGGAGTTTGATAACTCAAGTGTCACCAATTACTCAACCAAAGCCAAGAGGGGAAAAATCCAAATTATTTATATCATAAATAGAAGAAAGCAATAATAAATCTGAAATACCTCAAATTGCATTAAATAAAGAAATCAAATCTAACATGGAGAGTTCATAAACCAAATTAGGAAAATAAACAATTAAAGTAATAAAATAAATAAAAGTAGAAGAGAAATTAGAGTAAAGGAACATTGAACCTGGAATTGGGAAGAAATAGCCTAAAACTAACAGAAATCCTAAATCTTAAAACCTAGAGAGAGGAGAGAGCCTCTCTCTCTAGAAAAACTACATCTAAAACCTAAAATTGTGTATTATGAATGTTGTCTCATGAATGAATGGATTCCTCCACTTTATAGTATGTAATCTGTATTTTCTGGGACGAAAAAATGGGCCAGAAATAGCCCAGAAATCGTTGGGGGCGAATTCAAAGACGTGCAGGTCTGGAATTTCTGTAGAACAACGTGTGCACGTGATTCATGCGTGTGAGTATTTTTTCTGTACGGCCACTATATCCTTTCAAAACTCTGGATGTTAGCTTTTCAACGCAACTAAAACCGACTCATTTGGACCTCTATAGCTCAAGTTATGATTATTTGAGTGCGAAAAGGTCAAGCTGGATAGCTCAGCAATTCCTTCAGTTTCTTGTATTCCTTCCACTTTTGCATGCTTCCTTTCCATCCTCTAAGCCATTCCTACCCTATAAAGCCTGAATACACTCAACACACATATCACGGCATCAAATGGTAATAAAAGGGGATTAAACATAGAAAATTTAGGGCCAAAGAAACATGTTTTCAATCATAAAACAAATTCTAGGAAGGAATTGTAAAACCATGTGAATAATATGAATAAGTGTGAGACTAGTGGATAAAATCCACTCAATTAAGCACAAGATGTTCCACGAAATAGTGGTGCATCAAATCTCCCCATACTTAAACAGTAGCATGTCCTCATGCTAAGCTCAAGAGAAGCTATAAGAGTGAAAAGGAATGGTAAGACTTATGAAATGCAATGCAACCTATGTATATAAATGCAACTATATGCTGAGATGTTTCTATCTACTTGGTTAAAAGTAAATAAGTTCTCCAAGACAAACATAAATCAAATTCCACTAATTCAAATCATACAGTAAAGACAAGTAAACTTGTAAGAAGATAGCTCATGAAAGTAGGGAACATAGAATCAAGCATTGAACCCTCACTGGTAGTCTATATGCACTCTAGTCTCTCAAGTGTCTAGGGTTGATGACTCTACTATTCTCTAGTCATGCTTTCTAAAACTTTGTTCTTCATCTAACCAATCAACAAATATTTAATGTACTAATGCAAACATCATGAGGTCTTTCAAGGTTGTAATGGGGCAAAGGTAAAGGTGAGGATATATATATGTATGGCTAAGTGAGCTAAAATATGAATCTTTAATTAACCTAAGCTTTCACCTAACATACACACATACTCTATATAACTCTAAAATCATGCCTAGCTACCCTATAATTCCCACTTTTGTATCACATACTCATGTACCAAATATTTCTTCTAATTTTATCACATATGCATTGATCTTTTATTAAACTTAGCATTGGGGTAATTTTATCCCCTATATATATATATATATATATATATATATATATATATATATATATATATATATATATATATTTCTTTTTTTCTTTTTCTTTTTTTATCTTTTTTTATTTATTTTTATTTATTTTTAATTTTTTATTTTTTTATTTATTTTTTTTATTAAAAATATAAAAGTAAACATAACATATCAATGCACATGAATTTTTAATTTTTCTGGTCTCACATGAGTATTACCCAAATTCCCAATATTTTGTCAATAAAACACTGTACATTTTCATCAACCCAAGTTCCCACAGTTTTCCACACTTAATTGATACACAATCCTTAACTGAAGCTAACCAAAGATTCAATTTGGGATATTTAATTTGTTTTTCTACTTAAGATTAGTGATGTGGTAAAATATAGAACAAATGGGGATTAAAAGGCTCAAAGTGGCTAACAAAGGTAATTGAAAGGGTAGGCTATTTGGGATAAGTGAGCTAGTAACAAATAATGGCCTCAATCATATGCAAGCATGTAAATACACTAAACAATGGACATATAGAATGGAACAAAGCAAAGATTGCAGTTATAGAGAAGGAAACACACAAGAATAAAATATTATGGTTAAATAACATAACCATGTAATTAAGCTCAAATCTCACGGGTTGTGTGTTCTTAGCTATCAACCATGTTCCAAATACATCTTCCAACAAGTTTATCACAAATTTTCAATTTAAATTAGTGAAATACTATAAAATTAGGTCTTGAAAAGAAACTTATCACTTCAACCAAGTAGTGGTAGAATATGCACAAAATCAAGTAAACATGCAATGAAACATGCAGATGTAACAATGAACTAACAAATAAAATAAAACATTGGTGTTGAGAAGAAAATAACTAACCCATGGAAGTCGGTATCGACCTCCCCACACTTAAAGGTTGCACCGTCCTCGGTGCATGCTAAGATGTACAAGTGGACTGATTTCTCCAACTGACGCTTTTCTCCAAAGATTGTGCAGATGGACTTGTTTGTCTCCCCATTAAGAAGTTTTTCCTCTTTTACCTTCTTCAGTGGCCAGCCTGAAAGAAGAAAAAAAGAAGAACAGGAACCCAAAAACAATAACAGAAAACAAATAAAATATGAGTGGGTAATACCAAATAATAAGGGTCTTAATTACATGGTAGCTACAACATGAGTGAAAAAATAGTAGAAGCATACGGCATATCAATAGTGCAAGAATTACAACAATGGGGATAGCATGAGTGTATATCAATGCAAAAGGAATACCAGTATTATAAAAATGAGCATTGACTTATGAATAATAATACCCAATCAGAATAAAACAAGTCATGAAGCACCGAAATAATGCAAGAAAAGATGCAACAGTTGAATAAGAAAATTTAATACCAATGAACAAATAATAAATTCAGAGAAAAAAATAAAAATATGCACAAGATTAAAATGTAATGAATGAAAGTATGCAAATAAATTAAGTAAAATAGGATAAAAGTGAAGAAGGATGAGAAGTTAAAGAGATAAAGTAAGAAAGAAAGAAGAAAGAAGAAAAGATAGAAGAAATTAGGATTAGAAAGAAAAAGATAAGATAAGTGGCAGCACAGGGATCTGGTGGTGTTGCGTGAGAGACACGCACGCATACTCCAGGCGTACGGCAAGTCGCGCAAATGGGAATCGACGAGTCGGCGTCGGTGACCGAGCTTGTGCTGTGAGGGCATTGTGGCGCTTGCACAACTTTCTGTTTGCATTGGGGTGTGTGCCAAAATAGCATGTGATGCGTGCGCGTCATTGACGCGGATGCGTGAGTGTGCAGAATTAGAAAATGACGCGTACGCGTCAGGGATGTGTACGCATGAGTGACTTTGTGCCTTGGGCATAGTTCCCGCACCAGGCCATCACAACTTTCGGCCTGACATCTCTTTACATCAATTTTCCAAGGTCACGCGTGCGCGTCATTGACGCGTACGCGTGAAGTGCCAAATTTTCAATTGACGCGCACGCATGAGGGACGCGTGCGCGTGGTGATGCTTGTGCGGTTGGCACACTTTATGCATGACTCCCACATAACTTTCTGCCATTTTTTTGCAGTATGCAGAATGCAAAATGCAGATGCTGATGCAGAAATTATGAATGAAAACTAAGAAAAATAGAATAAAATAGAACTAAATAAAACAAAACAAAATAAAATTAAGTTTGAAAAAGAATGATCATACCATGGTGGGTTGTCTTCCACCTGGCACTTTTAGTTAAAGTCCTTATGTTGGACATTTGGTGAGCTCATTGTCATGGAGGCTTGTGCTTGAACTCTTCCAGGAATCCCCACCAGTGTTTGTAATTCCAGTAGCCTCCAGGATCCCACACTTGTTGCAAAAAGCCTTCAAGCAAGTTAAAGCAAGTGATAAGGCCCCAAGAGTATTGATTGCTAGAATAAATTCCGGGGTCCTAGACTTTACTTTTACACCCGTCTTCTTGTTGATCATCATGATTCCATCCGGGTGGCAGGCAATCCGAATTCTCACTGAGGCATCCAAACAGCTTCTTAAACCTATTCGATCGAGCTCTACACCAATCCTTGCACTTCAACTTGGAGCGTGCAACCATATTGAACCTTGCATGATAACTCTTACCACTAACCATCTCCCTCTTACTCTTAAAGCCATAGAGAGCTCTAAGTTGACCATCCGTCTCAAGTAAACCATATTCAAGTGGGAAAGTAAAGGTCAAGGATAAGAATTTTACCCACTTGAATGTTGTATTGGATGGTAATGGCTTTGGGAGAGGTGTTTCTAATGATCTTGCAAGCTCTACTCCTTTGAGCGCTTCTTTGAATTCTTCCACCTCCTTGTAAGCTTCTTCAATTTTAACCTCTTCCTCTTGGTAGCTTTCTTCCAATTCAATCTCCTCTTCATTGCTTTCTAAGGGCATGTGATGTTGTGCTTCTTCTTCCTTAATCTCCATGTCAAGTCCAATGGGAGAGGATTTAATTGTAGATAAGGATTCATCAATGATTGAGTCCATCTCTTGATCAACCTCTTCAAAATCTTCAACCAGGCTATGCCTTGGAGGTTGTACACCCTCGTCAACATCAATTTTAAATGTCTTTGAAGGAGGCTCTATAACTTGACTTTCCCATGGAGGTTCAAGATCTCCTAAGTATTCAACCACTTCTTCTTCTTCAATAATTACGGCTTCCTCCAGTTGTTTTAGCATAAAATCGTACTCCTTCTTGATGATTTCCTTTCTATGACAACTCCCTTCAACTACTCCTTCATCTTCAATGGTCTCTCCTACCTCCGCATTTTGGGCCTCCTCTTGCTCCTCTGGAAATAAGGCCGCGTATAACCAATCCATCGCAATTGCATCCCTAAGATGATCCCTTCTCTCTTGTTCCATGTCCATAGTATAATTCGGATCATCTTGCTCTTAGATTGATGGATGTGGGTGCTCTTCCATGGAGGGTGGTGATGGGATGGAGAGATCATTATGTGGTTGAAAAGGAAGTGTACTAGAGCTTGAGGGTTGAGTATTCGAGGTAGAGGATTGGTCCATGCGGGATGTATGAGCTTGAAGAGTAGAAGTGAGACTAGTGATAGAAGTAAGTGTGGTATGAAACTCTGTTTGCCCTTGGTGAATAGCACCAAGGGTGTTGTTATCCAGTGGAGGTTGGGGTGGATAGGAGGGTTCATATTTTGGCGAAAGGGTGCATGGTAAGAAGGTGGTTCTTCTTGGTAAGGGCATGGAGATGGTGAATATTAAGGTGGCGGCTCCTGAGAGTAATTGTGCTGGAATGGGGGTGGGTCTAAGTGTGGTTCATAAGGTAGATAAGGGTTAGGGTCATATGAGGGTGTTTGGTAGTAGGGGGCTTGTGAGTTTGGTGGTTCAAACCTATGTTGAAGAAGGGGATCATAGGCATATGGTTGAGCTTGTTGGTAACTACAAGGGGTCCACCATATCTATCATCTTGGTACGCACCTCGGAATGGCTCTTGACTATAGTAATTTGGTGGAAGTTGGTTGTCACGAAGAGGTCCACCTTGGAAGGTGCCATTTTGACGAACGGATTTCTGCTAGTAAAGAATTTTACAAATAAATTCTCGTTGCAAGTATCGCTTCTAAACCAGCAAAGAATCCTTTCATACAAAACTTGGTTGTCACGAGTAACAAACCCCTAATGAAATTGATAACCGAAGTATTTAAACCTCAAAATGGCTTTCAAGGAATTGCAAGGAAGTATGATTTATTATTGGTTATGGAAAAGGTATCTTTTTGGGTTTTTTAAGATAAGAAGCAACAATAGTAAATGGCAATGGAAACAAACTAATTATAAAAACTCTTGGCAAAGTATGAGAACTGGAAATCCTGTCCTAGTTATCCTTATCACTGGTGATGAGAATTGTTCACTGCTCCCACTTAGTTAACCCTTACTAAATAAAGGAAAGTCAAGTGGACTATCAATTTGATTCCTCAAGTCCTAGTCAACTCCTAAGGAAAGACAAGCTTTAGAGGGATCCAAACCAATCAGCAAATTCCAATTATCAATCACAAAGGAGTTTGATACCTCAAGTGTCACCAATTACTCAACCAAATCCAAGAGGAGAAAAATCCAAGTTATTTATATCATAAATAGAAGAAAGCAATCATAAATCTGAAATACCTCAAATTGCATTAAATAAAGAAATCAAATCTAAAATAGAGAGTTCATAAACTAAATTGGGAAAATAAACAATTAAAGTAATAGAATAAATAAAAGTAGAAGAGATACTAGAGTAAAGGAATATTGAACCTGGAATTGGGAAGAAATAGCTTAAAACTAATAGAAATCCAAAATCCTAAAACCTAGAGAGAGGAGAGAGCCTCTCTCTCTAGAAAAACTACATCTAAAACCTAAAATTGTGAATTATGAATGTTGTCTCATGAATGAATGGATTACCCCACTTTATAGCCTTTAATATGTGTTTTCTGGGCCGAAAACTGGGCCAGAAACAACCCAAAAATTGCTGGGGGCGAATTCAAATACATTCAGGTCGCTGAAATTTCTGCAGAACGACGAGTGCGCATGACTCATGCGTGCGCGTGATTCATGCATACGAGTCGTTTTGCTGTATGGTCACTATGTCGAATTATACATCGTTTCGAAGCCCTGAATGTTAGCTTTCCACCGCAACTGGAACCGTCTCATTTGGACCTCTGTAGCTCAAGTTATGACTGTTTGAGTGCGAAGAGGTCAGGCTGGAGAGCTCAGCAATTCCTTCAGTTTCTTGTTTTCCTTCCACTTTTGCATGCTTCCTTTCCATCCTCTAAGCCATTCCTGCCCTATAAAGCCTGAATACACTCAACACACATATAATGACATCGAATGGTAATAAGAGGGGATTAAACATAGAAAATTTAGGGCCAAAGAAACATGTTTTCAATCAAAGAATAAATTCTGGGAAGGAATTGTAAAACCATGCAGATAATATGAATAAGTGTGAGACTAGTGGATAAAATCCACTCAATTAAGCACAAGATATGCCACAAAATAGTGGTGCATCAGTGAACATTTTCGAACATTATCTCCTAGATTATGTTATTTTGCCATATTTTGCACTTTTTGGATTATTGTATATACTAGTATTTTGAATACCTTTATTTTAGTTGTTGCATACTTTTATTTTAGTTTATTGCATTTTGCACCTTAGATTGGATACATTTCATATTCTTAGTTGGATTTTGCTTTATATAGTTGTCTTAGCTTTTGGTTGTGATTGGAAAAATATTTTGGATTGTTGGAACCTTGTTGATCCTTTTTGCACAAGAAATTGGTTTTGATTGAAAAAACGGAGAAACTAAGGAATTTTTAGAATTTCTCAATCACAACATTGCATTTAAGATAAGCTTAGTCAAAACAATGAGATTTTTCCAAGAATTTATCTATAGGGCACCACCCCAATTGATTGAAAATTTTTGTGGAACTTGCTTGAATTTTACACTTTGTGAAGCATGTTTTGAGCTAAGAACACAAGCATGTGGATTTGAGCCTAATGGTGTGGTTACATCTTATAACCACTTAATTTTCCTTCTTGTGTGCAATTGTTCTCTTCCTATGATTGTGATTCTTGATTTGCTTAATTCTATATGTCCAATTATCCCTTGTATTCATGCATTTATATGATTGAGACCATTACTTCATTAGCTTACTAACATAAATAACCTACCTTTTATCTTCCATTGTTAACCAACTTTGAGCCTACGCTTAACCCAATTGTTCTTTATTTTAGCACATTACATGCCTAAAGTGAAAAACAATGAAAGTTCCTTGTTTGGATCTTTGATTAGCTTAGGCTAGTGAGAGTGTTTATTCTTCAAGTTTAGGGAGATTTGGGAACATTGGTTGGGATAAAAGGGTGTTTTGTAATTCTATATTTGGGAATTGGGTGCACACTCATGTAGTGATCAAATATATAGACCTTATGCATTGACATTCTTGTATAATGTTTGAAAGAAAAGAAAAAATGAGAAAAAAAAGAAAAAAGAAAAACAAAAGAAAAATATATATAAAAAATAAAAGAAAAATGTGGAAAAACAAAGAAAAAGAAGAAAAAAATAAAAGGGGACAAAATGCCCTAGAATAAAGTGAATCCAATAAAAGTCAATGCATAAGTGTTGTGACATGAAAAGGGAAATGCATGAGTATGTAAGAAAAAGTGAAGAATGGGTAGTTAGATTAGTTTTCAATTTGTATAGGTCATTGTATAGGTTAGGTGGGAAAGTCTAGGTTAATCAAAGATTCAAATTCTAATCCACTTAACCATATATGATCCTACCTTGACCCTAACCCCATTACAACCTTTGAAATAAGTCCTCATGATATTTGCATGCATGCATTGAATGATTATTGATTGTTAGATGAAGAACAAATTTTAGAAAGCATGATTAGGGAAGAATTGAGTGAATCAACCCCTAAACACTTGAGTGACTAAAGCGGATACACATCCGGTGAGGGTTTGATTGCTCAATTACATGTGTTCACCATAATCATTCTTATTCTTGCAAGTTTGTAAATCTTTTTGGTAATTCAATGCAATTGTGGGTTGGATTTGATTCCTATTGCTTTAGCCCTTATGCTTACATATGTTCTCTTAGAAGTTGATTTCTTTTGACCAAGCACTTGCATTCACATAGAAAGTTGCATCTAGATAGTTTGCATATAGTATTAGTTGCATTAAATAAATGTCATACCCTCTACTTCTTTCTTTGTTTAACATGAGGACATGCTGAGATTTAAGTGTGGGAAGGTTGATAAACCTCATTTTTAGGGTTTATCTTGTGTTGAATCTAGAGAATTTTGTCAACCTTTTCTCACAATTATTCAATAATTAGCATAGTTTCATGATTGTCTCTCAATTTGTGCTTAAATGTGAAAACATACTTTTTGACCCTTGATTTGATAATTTTAATCTTCCTTTGATTCCACTAGATGCCTTGATGTGTTTGCTAGTGATTTCAGATTGAAAAGAGGTAGGAATGGATCAAAGGAATAAAGAGAAAGCATGCAAAGTGGAGAAATCATGAAAAGCCAAAGTTTTAGGATGCGCCCATGGACGCGTGCGCGCAATAGACGCATACACATGGATCACGCAAAACCCCATGGACGTGCACGCGTGCTGTACGCGTATGCGTCGATGCTGGCATGTAATTTTTAAGTGAAATCGTACCCATCAAATTCACAGAGGATGTAGGGCCCAGTTTGGAACCAACTTTGACGCCAAAATGCTTTAAAGGACCCAGGATTGAAGGAAAAATGGGGGGATTCCATTCATTCCATTAATCTTAGATAATTAGGGACTTGAGATCTAGTTTTAGTGTTAGTTTTCTAGAGAGAGAAGCTCTCTCTTCTCTCTAGAATTAGGATTAGGTTTAGGTTAGAATTTCTTAGATCTAGGTTTTAATCTTTGCTTTCATCTACTTCTACTTTTCAATTCCATGTTTCTACATCTTGTTCTCCTATTCTCTTGTAGCAATTCTTCTATTTTGTTCCTACACTTTGTAAGTTGATCTACACTTTTGTTCTTCTTATTTCCTTTTAATGCAATTTGAGATAATTCATATTAATTGTGTTTTCCTTGATTGTTGTTGTTAATTCTTTGCAATTGATTATTGTTAGATTTCATTCTTGTTGTCAATTTACTATACTTTCTTTTTGTGTCTTCCAAGTGTTTGATAGAATGCTTGGAAGGATGTTAGAGTAGAATTTTATGTTCTTGGCTTGAGATGGTAATTTAGGAACTCTTGAGTTACTAATATCCAAATGATTGATGATTGGTAGCCATTGACTCTAGCTCTCATTAATTCAATTTGTGAATATTTAGGACCTATGGACTTGGATTGATATAGCTCATTTGACCTTCCTTTACTAGTTAGAGGATGATTTAATGAGATTGACCCTTGCAATTATCATGATGTGATTAGTGATAAGGATAGAGATCCTTGACCACCAAACCTTGCCAAGACCGCTTTATCATTTGATTTTCATTGCCATTTACTTTTCATGTTTCTCATCGAAAACTCCAAAATATACAACTCATAACCAATAACAAGAACACTACCCTGCAAGTCCTTTGAGAAGACGATCTGAGGTTTAAATACTTCGGTTATTAGGATTATTAGGGGTTTGTTACTTGTGACAAAAAAATTTTTGTATGAAAGGATTATTGTTGGTTTAGAAACTATACTTGCAACGAAATTTTATTAGTTAAATTCTATAGCACACAAAAGTCCGATCATCAAATTTGTATCAAAATCGGAGGAGCTGAATGCCTTTATGCACCGTGCGTATGATAACGTCATGGTTGAGATGGAAGAACTGAAAGCCAAAAGGAAGGGGACATGTTTGTTATCTCACAAAGATGCCAACTTGGAATCCATTAACGAGCTTCAAAGCCCTCTAAGGATTCGAACAAGAGGACGTCTAAAAAATAGGCTAGGTTCAAAGTTGGACAAATAGATTGCAAATGCCTCAAAGAAGAAGAAAACGAAAGCTTTAAATGAGGTAAAAGTGATGTTCTTTAAATCTGTGGTGATTGAGTTTAATTTTCTTGTTAATAGTTTTGCTAATATGTGAGTTTATTATTTCCAGTTAAACCTCTTTGATGTTGCATCAGTGGTGCGTCCAAATTCCAACCAATATCAAGGACGTGTTATGAATTATCAATTCAGGGAACCAATAGCAGGGGATAGTTTTTTGGGTGTAAAGCTCCAGTTTTTTGGTGTATTTCTAAATTTCTTGTGTTTGACATTTTACATATATATATATATATATATATATATATATATATATATATATATATATATATATATATATATATATATATATATTTCAGATACTGCTGTTTATGTTATAAATTATTGTTTTGTTTATTTTGTATGGTTTAGGGTTTAGGGTTTATGGTTTAGGATTACGGTTTAGGGGTTTAGGGGTTTAGGGTTTATGGTTTTAGGATTTAGGGTTTTTAGGGTTTAGGGTTTTAGGGTTTAAGGTTTAGTGTTTAGGGTTTAGGGTTTAGGGTTTAGGGTTTAGGGTTTAAGGGTTTAGAGTTGAGGTTTAGGGTTTAGTGTTTAGGGTTTAGGGTTTTACGGTTTAGGGTTTAGGGTTTGGGGTTATATAGAAGTTTGGGTGTATATTCAACTTTTTTTGGGTGTAAAATTTTATGTTTTAGGTGTATATCTGATTTTGATGTTTTCCTTCATCTTTTGGTACCTGTAATTCAGACCTTTTGAATACATCAGAGACAGTTTAACTATGGAAAAAAATTATATAATAAAACTGGATTATAATTGGCAAAAATTTACAGCATGTGTTCAATTTGTTACAAGACTACATAATAGTTAGATTAATCAGTGTCAATATCATGTGAATCTTTCTGACAATATGGACTTAATAACAATGAGGATGGCTTGGACAGTCTTATTGCATTACTTCCCCTAATGGCTTCAACTTTGTCTTGATTTATTTCATTGAATAGAATCCGGGAAGCATATTCTACTCTATAGTGGTCCACCTCGTCCTACAGTTTAAAAGAATATTATTTTTAATCAACCATGTTAATTTAGTAAAGTAATACAGAGTTATATAGTTTTAAACACAATTACCTGGGTCCAATTGTCATACTCATACTTCCCCCTTTTAACGTTTTTGGGCTAAATTATCTCAAGCCACTTCATTACATAAATAGCACAGTCATAGCTAAAAAACAAGAAATAAATTAGCAAATTACATAGAAGAAAGATTAATTTTCAGAGTGAAAAATTTATACCTCGTCTTTTGGCCTGAGATGTTAATGTATGGTGGTTCAATTTCCTGATCTTTTCTCTTCAGAGGTGCCCCCATCATATACTCTTATTCTTGAAATTATATATCCCTTAAAAGACAAAACAAATCAGTAATATATGAATAAATTTAATAAAGAAATACACCCAAAGGAGCACAAACTTACACTTTATATTGAGCAGAAATACACCGAAATATTAAAATACAAAACACAGAAAATAACTTACAATGAATTTATTTATGTTTATTTTCTCTTTCTTGCATCAGCCACCCATAACCACCAATGGTTTGAATAGCAAACAGGTGCAAAAATCTAAAGCATGTCCACATTGAACAGTGTTTTAGTTTATTTTGCACATAACTACAGAATGGTAATAAGTTTTAGAAATGAAAACTTACATATGGATGTGACGCTCATTTTTTGAGGTCCAAGAAGGGTGATGAGGGAAAAACGATTCCACACAAACTCACCGGCAAGTGTACCGGGTCGCATCAAGTAGTAGTAACTCACAAGAGTGAGGTCAATCCCACAGGGATTGATGGATCAAGTAATTTTAGTGGGTGATATGTCTAGTCAAGCTAACAGTAATGAATTGGATGAAATTGAAGCAACAGAAAGTAAATTGACTGAAAATTGTAAATGGCAGAATGTAAATTAGACAGAAGCTTAAATTGGCAGAAGCTTAAAGAGCAAGAAAAGTAAAATTGCATCAGATCTAACTTGCAGGGAAATAAATTTGGCAAAATCTTAAAGAACAAGAAAGGTAGATTGTAGCAAAAGTAAAGGGAAGTGGGAGCAGGGAAATTAAAGAAGCAGTGAATCAAAACTCAAGACAATTGCAGGAATTGTAAATTGTAAGAAAGTAAATCAAACTCAGTGTGAATGGAAAAAGTGATATTGAAGAATAACAGAATTGAAGAATTGCAGGAAGAATTTAAATCACTTGAAAGTAAATTGGAAGCAATGGGAACAGAAGACAATGGGAACAAAAGAGAAAAATCAAGCTTAATGTAAATTGAATTGTAAAATTGCAGAAAAGGAAAAGAAAGCTAAGCTCTCTACCAGAGCCTTTTACCCTACTCCTACTCCTACTGCTCTCTATTAGAGCCAACCTAACTCGAAAATGATGCTGATGCCTTTATATAGACTTTTTACAAAATGAAAATGAAATTGACATTGAAAACAAATTACAATTAAAATGAAATTCCTAATCTAATTGTTTCTTGTGCCTTTGAGTCATGTCAATGGGCTTTGCTTGCTTTGGGGCTTCAATGAAATGGGTTGATTTGGATTTGGCCTTGAATAATTGGATCCGGATTGGCACTTGATGGCATGGGTTAGAGTGGGTTGGTGCAGCTCCAATGGAGCGCTCAGTTCACTTTAGTGAACGCCCAGTTCTCTTTCTTGGTGTGCCACTTTGGTGGGCATTTGGTGCCTAGCGTTCACTTAGTGAACGCCCAGTTCACTTATTGAATGATGTTCCTTATGGGTGGCCCTCCTTGGTTGAGCGCTTCATCCTTTGTTGCGCTTCCTTGGTTGAGCACGAAAACGTTCATAGCAATGAATGTGGCGTTCACTTTAGTGAACGCTGCTTCTTGTGTTGCGCTTTGGTGCTTCAATTGTTGCCACCATTTCTTGCCTAGCGTTCACTTCTTTGAACGCTCAGTTCATTCCTTTGAGCGCTGGCCGTGTGCTCCCAAGCTTCCAAGCCTTGTGTCGCGCAAAGGTTCACAAAAGTGAACGCTAAGTTCAAACTTATGAACGCTACCCTTTGTTTGGCTTTAATGAGCGCTTGCATGGTTGGCATTATAGCGTTCATTCATTTAATGAATACATAAGCCAATGATGGCATTACTAATACTACATGTATGCTTTCATGGCTTTATTAATGTACGCTTTCATTAACTTTAATTAACAACGCCAAGCGTTCATTCATTAGCATTAGGAATTAAATGTTTCATGCATACATTCATTAACGCCTTAGCAAAGAATTAATGACATTAATAATATTACATGCATGCTTTCATTACTTTATTAGTAATGCCAAGTAATGTAGCGTTCATTCATTCTTAATTGGCATGATTAAATGCATGCATGCTTTAATTCATGATAATGCATGCATAAGGCATTAACTAAATGCCACGGCTTCATGGTCATGGGCCACGCTTTTAAAAGCATGGCCTAAATTAAAGTTCCAAAGCGTGCTCAAACTTCAAAGTGTGCCCCAAAATTCTTCTTTTCTCTTTTTGAGCTTAATTTGTGCTTTTTTTTCTTCTTTTTTCACTTATTTCCTTCAAGATTTATAAAATTAAAAGATCAAAGAAATATACCATTTAAGCACAAAAGCATTCAATATTTAAGCATTAATCATCAATTTCTTGTATGAAAAAGCATAGAAAAATATGACATGATGACATGTCATCACAACACCAAACTTAAACCTTGCTTGTCCCCAAGCAAGAAAAGAATCATCCAATAAAGATTGAAAATCCAAGGTAAGAAGAATAGCAACTCAATATTCATGGTTGGCTAGTTTTCTATGCATGCCACAATCACAAAAGAAATGTAAATGATTGATGCTTCTATCTAGCTCATTTTATGAAATCTTTTCCTTATGTTTCTTCCTTGAAACAAGCTTTTGATTTTCTTATTAGCTTCTCCTTTTGGGTGTTTTACCCCATGAGTTGATAACAAAGCTACGATTCTAAATGCTTTATTTTCAAGTATTACCATTTGATACATAAGCGCCACAAGCATTGAATTAGAGGACTTCATTAGGCTCATTTGTTTCTTTTCTTGACTCTCTAATCATTGATGCTCAGAACTTTGAGCTTTTAGGGAGTGCTTTTGTACTTGAGCCTAGCCTTGACTTCTAAGTGTTTTGTTTTCAAGCTTTTTGCCTGATACATAAACACCACAAGTACTTAACAAATGAATTATCATTGGTACTCAGAGCCGTCAACTTTCTCATTCTTTCCCTTTTTCTTTCTTGCCTTATTTGCATTTGCTTCCTTCAAGGTTTTCATGATTTCCAAAGAGTTCAAAAAATGTCCTAGATGAAAACTTTAATTAAATAAAATCTAATGCAATTGAGCAACAATTAACCATACTAGCTTTCCAATACTTGTATGCACATGCTAAGTTCTTCTTTAATTCCTTGTTTGTTTATGATCATGATACTTTATTGATTTTGAACTCACAAAATTCAAGTTGGTAGTCATAATGTCACAACAACATGTTACAATTTATCAATCAAACTATGATTATTCACAGTACACATGTATACAGAGAAGGTAAAGACAATCATGCACTTTACAGTGCTGGAAATAAGCAGGAGGAGAAAGGAGCGTTACCACCTTGTGGTTCATCTTCCTTTGTTGTGGTTCTTTTCCTCATATTCTTCCTCTTCTCTTGCCAAATTCAAAATGCTTGCTCATCCTCAAGCAACAATTAGAACAATGGCTTTGGGGCTAAAATGGATGATGAATGTCTTACACAATGAAATGTTAGTAGTACATGTGTTTCAAGCAAGAAAAATTAAAGATAACAATCAAGGCATATAAAACAGAGACATTGTGATTACAAATATAAGAGGTTGTGCCTGATACATGATGGTTTTTTTGTGGAAAACGAATTTTCAACACACATAACTAACCAGCAAGTATACCGGGTCGCATCAAGTAGTAATAACTCACAAGAGTGAGGTCGATCCCACAGGGATTGATGGATCAAGCAAATTTAGTGGGTGATTAGTTTAGTCAAGCTAACATTGATGAATTGAGTGAAATTGTAGCCAACAGAAAGTAAATAGCAGTGAATTTAAAGTTGCAGAATGTAAATGGCAAGAAACTTAAAGAGCAAGAAAGTAAAAGAGCTGAAACTTAAATTGCAAGAAAAGTAAATTGCCGAAAAAGTAAAGGGGGGCTGGGTGTTGAAAATTTAAAATTCAACAAGAAAATGTAAAGAGCAATCAAGCAGAGGGGTAAAAGATGAAATAAGTGCAGCAGATTTAAAAAGAAATGGAAAATTGCTTGAAGAAGCAATACAGAATGTAATTAAGCTCAATTGTGAAATTTAAAGAGACAAATGAAGATCTCAGGGAATCAAGAGACTAGAAAACAAGTATAGATCTCAAGCCCTTCCTTGATTCAACAGCAGGCATATTGAAAAAGAAACGAAGATGAAAGCAGTAGGAGAACTTTGATTTAAATTACAATTCACTGAAATTATGCAGCAAGGCAAAACAAAGAGAAATCTCAAAGGGAGAATGAAACAGAATTCCTTCAATTCTCCACCCAAGATTCAAAACAAAGAAAAGAAAACTAAAAGAGAAAGCTCTCTATTACTACTCCTAATGCTCCCTAGTGGAGCTAGCCATTCTTTTGAAAATGAGAATGATGCCTTTATATAGGCTTTTTACAAAATAAAATGAAATTGAAATGAAAAACAAATTAAATAAAAATCCTAATTCTAGCTTGTTCTTGTGCCTTTGAGTGATGATGTGGGCTTTGCTTGCTTTGGATTTGAGGAGAAATAGGTTTGGTTGGCCTTGATTCAATTTGGTGAGGAACTGAATTTACATAGAATTTTGGTTGAATTTTGGCCCATAAGTGACACTCCCAGGGGGATCCTCTGCTCTTGTGGAGAGCGGAGCATTGGTGCCTTGTGTGGGGATCCTTGTTGCGTGCCAAGGCTTGTGAGGCAACAGGAGATTGCCCTACTCTTGTGGAGAGCGGAGCAGTGGAGCCTTGCATGTGTATCCTGCGCTCCAAGCTTCCTGGCCCGTGTTGTGTTGTGCGCCTCATGTGTGTGGCACCAAGGAGTAGTGCTCCGCTCTCCTTGTGAGCAGCGCAATGGAGCTTCCAAGGGGAGGTCCTAAGTTCAAACCCTTGTGAAAGCATTTGGGGAAACAATTTTCCTTGAATTTTTATGAAGAGAGTACGACATTGCTCTCACCAAGAGAGCAGAGCAGAATAATGAGCTTTACTTTGCTTGGGAGTGAGGCTCGAGCTTCGAACCTTGGTGGAAGCATTGGCCAATTTTTTTACTTGTTTTTGGCACTTAAAGATGCCTTTGACTCGTGCCCCAATTTCATGCCAAATATAGATTGCCATATATCGTTGGAAAGCTCTGAATGTTAGCTTTCCAACGCAACTAGAAGCACATCAATCGGACATCTGTAGCTTAAGTTATAGCCCTTTGAAGAAGACATGGTCATGCTGTGAGCGCCCCAAATTTAACTTAGCGAAAATTTGCTTCCACTCACTTTGCATCACGATAATGCTCTGCTCTTGGCAAGAGCGGAGCATTGTGTGCTGATTGCCTATTCTCCTTCAATTTGGTCATGGGCCATGCTTTTAAAAGTGTGGCCTAAGGCTCCAAAGTGTGCTCCAACTTCAAAGTGTGCCCCAAAGCTATTTTCTTTCTCCTTTTTAGCTTATTTTGTGCTTCTTTGCTTCTTTTGCTTCTTATTTCCTACAAGATTTATAAAATTAAAAGATCAAGGAAATATTCTAATTAAGCACAAAAGAATGCAATATTTAAGCACTAATCATCAATTTATTGTATGAAAAAGCATAGAAAAACATGACATGGTGACATGTCATCACAACACCAAACTTAAACCTTTCTTGTCCCCAAGCAAGAAAAGAATCATGCAATAAAGATTGACAATCCAAGGTAAGAAGAATAGCAAGTTAATGTTCATGGTAGGCTAGTTTTCTATGCATGCTACAATCACAAGAGAAATGTAAATAATTGATGCTTCTATCTAGCTCATTTTATGAAATCTTTTCCTTATATTTCTCCTTGAAACAAGCTTTTGATATTTTTTTTTATTAGCTTCTCCTTTTGGGTGCTTTGTCCCATGAGTTGATAACAAAGCTACGACTTTTAAATGCTTTGTTTTCAAGTATTACCACTTGATACATAAGCACCACAAGCATTTAATTAGAGGACTTCATTAAGATCATTTTTCTTTTCTTTTCTTGACTCTCTAATCATTGATGCTCAGAGCCTTGAGCTTTGAGGGAGTGCTTTTGAACTTGAGCCTAGCCTTGACTTCTAAGTGTTTTGTTTTCAAGCATTTGGCTTGATACATAAACACCACAAGCACGTAGCAAATAAATTGCCATTGGTACTCAGAGCCTTCAGCTTTCTCATTCTTTCCCTTTTTCTTTTCTTACTTTAATTGTATTTGCTTCTTCAAGGTTTTCATGATTTCAAACGATTTCACAAAATGTCCTAGATAAAAACTTCAATTAAATAAAATCCAATGCAGTTGAGCAACAATTAATCATACTAGCTTTCCAATACTTGTATGCACATGCTAAGTTCTTCTTTAATGCCTTGTTTGTTTATGATCATGATGCTTTTTGCTTTTGAATTCACAAAACTCAAGTTGGTAGTCATAATGTCACAACAACATGTTGCAAATCAAATTTAAGCTATGCTTAGTCATACCACATATGCATACAAAGAATATAAAGACAATCATGCAATTTAAAGTGCTGGAAATAAATGAGAGGAAAAGGAACTTTACAACCTTGCAATTCATCTTCTCTATTGTTGTCATTTTCCTCCCATTCTTCTCCTTCCCATACCAACTCAGAATGCTTGCTTATCCTTAAGCAACAGTTAGGACAATTGTGTTGGGGCTAAGATGGATCATGAATGTCTTATTCAATGAAATGTTAGTAGCACATGTGTTTTAAGCAAGCAGAATTAAAGATAAAAATCAAGGCACAAGAGACAAAGATATTTTGATTGCATAGATAAGAAGGTGTGCACAATACATTGCATAAAAAATAAGTGGCACACCAAACTTAGTGTGACACTCTCACTTGGAATTGATGCAAGTATCTAGTAAACATTGGAACCAAATTTTGTTGCATAGCAACACCAAACTTAGAATGCAACCATATGTCAAATTATTTGAACTAAGACTAAACAAGAGAATACAATCACCAAGCCAAGATTTGTCATGAATAAGGATCTCTTAGTGATGTATTAACAAAAATAGTTAATAAAAGAAAACATAAAAAAATAAAGAAGTTACTAAAACAAAGAGAATGCAAACGAAATGTCAAAACAAAAGAAGAATAACAATGCAAAGGCAATATGATTATGCAGACAAGTGATGTTGCTGGATGAGTTGCATAGAAAATAAGTGGCACACCAAACTTAGAATTTTAGTGTGACACTATCATGTAGAATTGATGCAATCATCCAAAGGAGTTGAAAACAATTTGTTGCAGTGCAACACCAAACTTAGAATGTGATCATATGCCAATTTATTGAAATTTAAACAAGGCAAGGAGAAGGAATGTTACCTACTGTTTACCTATTCTTCACTTTCTTCCTCTTCTTCCAGTTTGTTAAGAAGAATAACCTCAAAGGGGGAGAAGATTCAGCTACTGTCCCTTGCCTTGGCCTTTCCTCAGCAAGCTTCCTTTTGCAAATGGCTTGATTGATCTTGCTTGATGGATCAGGGACAGGATTGGTGCTCTTGTTAGTTGCCTTCACTTCTTTGAATCCAAGTCTTGGTTACAGTGTGATTATTAGAGTTTTGTATTCATCCAGAGCCTTTTGAATCGGTGGTTCCATGAACTCTTCCTCGCTTGAGTGTAAATTTTCTGGAATGACTTCCTTACTTTCTTGCTCCTCTACTCATTTCTTTGCACCCAACATTTGACTTAATAGCTTTTTCATTGAGGAGGTTTGTTGATCTTCCCAACATTTCTTCATCTCATCTTCATATTTTTCAATCACAGATTCAATTGTTGAGAGTTGTTGGGACAGGAAAGTTTGTGAGAGTTGTGAGTCTTCATGTTCCCTTGTCATCTCAAGTGCAGTTTCATTTTCAACCACCTCATTTTTCATTGAAAGTTCACTTGATACAGTAGCCTCCTCATCTTTCTCTTCCACTTTCTCCCTTGCACTTAACATTTGGTTTACCATCACTTCTATGTTTTTGAATGAATTCTCTTGCTCATTCCAGGATATCTGTGCCTCCCTCTCATATTTTTCAAACATGGTCTCAAGCTTTGAGAGGCTTTGGTTCATAGAAGTTTGTGTGGGTGGTGAGTTTTGACAGGGGCTTTTTGTTGAAGCATGGTCAAGTGATGATATCTTTGGATGAATATCATATAGAGCATTAGAATTCCCTTCCCAGTCACCATTAGAATCATGACTAGCATCATTTTGTGGTGGAGGAAAATATCCCATATGGTTTTCTCGCTCATCTTGTGTCTCTGAAGCAGATCTCCATGGATTGGAGTGCTTGGAATTTGTATTTTCTTGGTGATATTCCCAGCCACCATTAGAGGTTTGTGATGGTAGGTAATATCCCATAAAATTTTGTTTGACCATAAGATGAGTTGAACTCCATTTATATTTTGTAAAATGCAACATCAATGAAAATTGAAATTCATGTCACAGAGAAAGAATTTCTTAGTGAGGCAAAAACACAAACACCTTGGTTTCAACTTAGAACAGAGAACAAAAACAAAAAAATGCTTGATCTAGACTTCTCACCCACTTAATCATTGTTGATCTAATCTATCCCCGGCAACGGCGCCAAAATCTTGATGGTGTTTTTGTGGAAAACGGATTTCCAACACACATAACTAACTGGCAAGTGTACCGGGTCGCATCAAGTAGTAATAACTCACAAGAGTGAGGTCGATCCCACAGGGATTGATGGATCAAGCAACTTTAGTGGGTGATTAGTTTAGTCAAGCTAACATTGATGAATTGAGTGAAATTGTAGCCAACAGAAAGTAAATAGCAGTGAATTTAAAGTTGCAGAATGTAAATGGCAGGAAACTTAAAGAGCAAGAAAGTAAAAGAGCTGAAACTTAAATTGCAAGAAAAGTAAATTGCAAAAAAAGTAAAGGGGGGCTGGGTGTTGAAAATTTAAAATTCAACAAGAAAATGTAAAGAGCAATCAAGCAGAAGAGTAAAAGATGAAATAAGTGCAGCAGATTTAAACAGAAATGGAAAATTGCTTGAAGAAGCAACACAGAATGTAATTAAGCTCAGTTGTGAAATTTAAAGAGACAAATGAAGATCTCAGGGAATCAAAGAGACTAGAAAACAAGTCTAGATCTCAAGCCCTTCCTTGATTCAACAACAGGCAGATTGAAGAAGAAATGAAGATGAAAGCAGTAGGAGAACTTTGATTTAAATTGTAATTCACTGAAATTATGCAGCAGGGCAAAACAAAGAGAAATCTCAAAGGGAGAATAAAACAGAATTCCTTCAATTCTCCACCCAAGATTCAAAACAAAGAAAAGAAAACTAAAAGAGAAAGCTCTCTACTACTACTCCTAATGCTCCTTAGTGGATCTAGCCTTTCTTTTGAAAATGAGAATGATGCCTTTATATAGGCTTTTTACAAAATAAAATGAAATTGAAATGAAAAACAAATTAAATGAAAATCCTAATTCTAGCTTGTTCTTGTGCCTTTGAGTGATGATGTGGGCTTTGCTTGCTTTGGATTTGAGGAGAAATGGGTTTGGTTGGCCTTGATTCAATTTGGTGAGGAATTGAATTTAAATGGAATTTTTGTTGAATTTTGGCCCATGAGTGATACTCCCAGGGGGATGCTCTGCTCTTGTGGAGAGCGGAGCATTGGTGCCTTGTGTGGGGATCCTTGTTGCGTGCCAAGGCTTGTGAGGCAACAGGAGATTGCCCTGTTCTTGTGGAGAGCGGAGTAGTGGAGCCTTACATGTGTATCCTGCGCTCCAAGCTTCCTGGCCCGTGTTGTGTTGTGCGCCTCATGTGTGTGGCACCAAGGAGTAGTGCTCTGCTCTCCTTGTGAGCAGCGCAATGGAGCTTCCAAGGGGAGGTCCCAAGTTCAAACCCTTGTGAAAGCATTTGGGGAAACAATTTTCCTTGAATTTGTATGAAGAGAGCACGACATTGCTCTCACCAAGAGAGCAGAGCAGAATAATGAGCGCTACCTTGCTTTGGAGTGAGGCTTCAGCTTCGAACCTTGGTGGAAGCATTGGCCGATTTTTTTACTTGTTTTTTGCCCTTAAAGATGCCCTTCACTCGTGCCACAATTTCATGCCAAATATGGATTTCCATACATCATTGGAAAGCTCTGAATGTTAGCTTTCTAACGCAACTGAAAGCACATCAATCGAACATCTATAGCTCAAGTTATAGCCCTCTGAAGGAGGCATAGTCATGCTGTGAGCGCCCCAAATTTAACTTAGCGAAAATTTGCTTCCAACCTCACTTTGCATCACGATAATGCTCTGCTCTTGGCAAGAGCGGAGCATTGTGTGCTGATTGTCTATTCTCCTTTAATTTGGTCATGGGCCACGCTTTTAAAAGCGTGGCCTAAGGCTCCAAAGTGTGCTCCAACTTCAAAGTGTGCCCTAAAGCTCTTTTTTCTCCTTTTTAGCTTATTTTGTGCTTCTTTGCTTCTTTTTCTTCTTATTTCCTACAAGATTTATAAAATTAAAAGATCAAGGAAATATTCCAATTAAGCACAAAAGAATGCAATATTTAAGCACTAATCATCAATTTATTGTATGAAAAAGCATAGAAAAACATGACATGGTGACATGTCATCAATACATTGCTTAAAAATATAAGTGGCGCACTAAACTTAGTGTGATAGTTTCACTTGGAATTACTGCAAGTATCAGTAAAGATTAGAAACAAAATTTATTGCATAGTAACACCAAACTTAGAATGCGACCATATGTCAATTTATTTGAACTAAAATTAAACAAATGAAATTGTTATACGTTAAGTACAATCACCAAGCCCAGAATCTGTCATGAATAAGGGTCTCATGGTGATGTATTAACAAAAACAGTTAATAAATGAAAGCATTAAAAACAAAGAAATGACTAAAGTAAATAGAATGAAAAAGTGTCAAACCAAAAGAAAAATAATACTGCAAAGGCATTATGATTATGTAGACAAGTGGTGTTGCTGAATGAATTGCATAGAAAATAAGTGGCACACTAAACTTAGAATCTTAGTGTGACACTTTCATTTTTGATTTGATGCAATTATCCAAAAAGATTGAAAATAATTTGTTGCAGGGCAACACCAAACTTAGAATGTATTCATATGCCAATTTATTGAATTTAAACAAAGCGAACAGAGAAAGTAAACACAGCAAATAAATTAAATGTTACCTACGGTTGGGTTGCCTCCCAACAAGCACACTTTTAGTGTCATTAGCTTGACATGTTGTTCTCCACTTTCTTCCTCTTCTTTCAATTTGTTAAGAGGAATGACCTCAATGGGGGAGAAGATTCAGCTATTGTCCCCTTTCTTGGTCTCCTCTCAGCAAGCTTCTTTCTGTAAATGGCCTGGTTGAGCATGCTTGCTAGTGGTTCAGGGGTTGGATTGCTTGTATTCGACCTTTCCTTCTTCATGGATATGATCAATCATGGCTTGGTCACAATCCTCTCTTTGGTGTTCTTGTCAGTTGCCTTCACTTCTTTGATATCAATACTTTGTGGTTGTGTGATTGTTGAAGTGTTTTCTTCATCAAGAGCCTCTTGAATTGGTGGTTCCATGAGCTCTTCCTCTATGTACTTCTCTGATTCACTTGAACTTGGAATTCTTTGATTGTCTTCCTCACTTTCTTATTCCTCCACTTCCTCCTTTGCACTCAACATTTGATTTAATAGTACTTTCATAGAGGAGGTTTGTTGTTCTTCCCAAAATTTCTTCATCTCCTCTTCATATCTTTCAATCACAGATTCAAGTGTTGAGAATCTTTGGTTTAGGAAAGTTTGTGAGGGTTGTGAGTTTTCATGTTCACTTGTCATCTAAAGTGCAGTTTCAGGTTCAACCTCCTCCACCACCTCATTCTTTATTAAAAGTTTGCTTAACACAGATGCCTCTTTTTCTTGTTCTTCCACTTCCTCCTTCACATCCACCAATTGGTTTTTATCTTTCTTGCTTAGCAGTTCTAAGTTTCTCCTCATTTGCTCTAAGTGCCCATCCATCTTCTTGAAGAGGATCTCTCGCTCTTTCCAGTATTGTTCTTGCCTTTCCAATAATTCTCTGGACTTTTAAAGGGGATCTTCAACTGCTGGCTCAAGAGACGAAGGCTGAGAGTGATTTTGTGGACATGGATGTGTTATGGTAAAATTGTTTTGTGGGATATAAAATGAATTTTGTGAATTGTGGAATGAATTTTATGGTTGGTGAGATGAGTTGTATAGATCTTGGAGGAAACTGTGTGTTGAGGCATAATCAAATGATGAAGAATTTTCAAATGAGAAACTGGGAGGTGAGGGTGGATAATTTTGCATAAATGAATTAAAGGTTTGCTCAAGTGATGATGGCTCTTGACAAGTAGAGTGTGCACTATCAAATGCTCTCTGGTTTTGCTCATTCCATCTACAATGTGAGTCATTAACGAATTCATCACAATACGGATCATGTTGTGGTTCTGGGGAGCAAACTTGCATGAATTCATTGATAGCAGGATCAAGTGACGATGTCTTTGGATGAATAGCATATAGAGCATTAAATTACCTTCCCAGCCATAGTTTGTGTCAATGTCATAACAGCATGATTCACTTTGTGGCCTTGGGAAGAAATTCATTTCAATTGATTGTTCACACTCTTGTTGATATGTCCATATACCATGAAGATAATGACATAAATTATTTTGTGGTTCTGGACAATATCTCATGTGATTGTCTTGCTCATCTGTTGGCTTTGAAGCATATCCCCATTGATTGGGTTGCTTAAAATATGTTAATTCTTGGTGATACTCCCAGCCACCATTAGAATAATGACTTGAATCAAATTGTGGTGGTGGGTAATATCCCATATGATTCTCTTGCTCATCTTGTGGCTCTGAACATATCTCCATTGATTGGAGTCCTCAGAATCTGTGATTGCTTGGTGATATTCCCAGCTACCATTAGAATAGTCAATTGGTGATGGTGGGTAATATCCCATAAAATTTGTTTGATCACAAGATGAGTTGAACTCCATTTGAATTTTATAAAACACATCACCAACGAAAATTGAAATTCATATCACAGAGGAGAATTTCTTAGTGAGGCAATAACTCAAACACCTTGGCATCAGAAAATTAAAAGAACAAAAACAAAGAAAATTCTTAATCTAGACTTCTCACCCACTTAATCATTGTCGATCTATATCAATCCCTGGCAATGGCGCCAAATATTTGATGAGGGAAAAACGATTCCACACAAACTCACCGGCAAGTGTACCAGGTCGCATCAAGTAGTAATAACTCACAAGAGAGAGGTCGATACACCAAGGATTGATGGACCAAGAAATTTTAGGGGGTGATATGTCTAGTCAAGCTAACAGTAATGAATTGGATGAAATTGAAGCAACAGAAAGTAAATTGACTAAAAATTGTAAATGGCATAATGTAAATTGGATAGAAGCTTAAATTGGCAGAAGCTTAAAGAGCAAGAAAAGTAAAATTGCATCAGATCTAACTTGCAGGGAAATAAATTTGGCAGAAGCTTAAAGAACAAGAAATGTAAATTGCAGCAAAAGTAGAGGGAAGTGGGAGCAGGGAAATTAAAGAAGCAGTGAATCAAAACTTAGGACAATTGCAGGAATTGTAAATTGCAAGAAAGTAAATCACACTGAGTGTGAATGGAAAAGTGAAATTGAAGAATAACAGAATTGAAGAATTACAGGAAGAATTAAATCGCTTGAAAGTAAATTGGAAGCAATGGAAACAGAAGACAATGGGAACAAAAGAGTAAAATCAAGCTTAATGTAAATTGAATTGTAAAATTGCAGAAAAAGAAAAGAAAGCTAAGCTCTCTACCAGAGCCTTCTACCCTATTCCTACTCCTACTGCTCTCTATTAGAGCCAACCTAACTCGAAAATGAAACTGATGCCTTTATATAGACTTTTTACAAAACAAAAATGAAATTGAAATTGAAAACAAATTACAATTAAAATGAAATTCCTAATCTAATTGTTTCTTGTGCCTTTGAGTCATGTCAATGGGCTTTGCTTGCTTTGGGGCTTCAATGAAATGGGTTGATTTGGATTTGGCCTTGAATAAGTGGATCCGGATTGGCACTTGATGGCATGGGTTAGAGTGGGTTGGTGTAGCTCCAGTGGAGCGCTCAGTTCACTTTAGTGAACGCCTAGTTCTCTTTCTTGGTGTGCCACTTTGGTGGGCATTTGGTGCCTAGCGTTCACTTAGTGAATGCCCAGTTCACTTATTGAATGCTGTTCCTTGTGAGTGGCCCTCCTTGGTTGAGCGCTTCATCCTTTGTTGCGCTTCCTTGGTTGAGCACGAAAACGTTCATAGCAATGAATGTGGCGTTCACTTTAGTGAACGCTGCTTCTTGTGTTACGCCTTGGTGCTTCAATTGTTGCCACCATTTCTTGCCTAGCGTTCACTTCTTTGAACACTCAGTTCATTCCTTTGAGCGTTGGCCGTGTGCTCCCTAGCTTCCAAGCCTTGTGTCACGAAAAAGTTCACAAAAGTGAATGCTAAGTTCAAACTAACGAACGCTACCCTTTGTTTTGCTTTAATGAGCGCTTGCTTGGTTGGCATTATGGCGTTCATTCATTTAATGAATACATAAGCCAATGATGGCATTACTAATACTACATGCATGCTTTCATGGCTTTGTTAATGTATGCTTTCATTAACTTAAATTAACAACGCTAAGCATTCATTCATTGGCATTAGGAATTAAATGTTTCATGCATACATTCATTAACGCCTTAGCAAAGAATTAATGACATTAATAATATTACATGCATGCTTTCATTCACTACAAGAAAATAAGCTTTTTGCCACGCTTTTAAAGTGTGCTGAAAAGGGCAAAAAAACGTTACCGATAGCTTTTTGCCACGCTTTTTAAGCTATCGGCACGCTTTTGAAAGGGTCACATCTGCGAGCGTGCCGGTAGCTCTATCGCCACGCTTTTTTCGATCTACTGGCACGTTTTTTTTTGCCACGCTTTGATCTATTGGCACGCTTAAAAGTGTGGACGTATGTATAATCCTATAGCCTCACTTTTAAAGCGTGCCCAAAAATAGACATACAGCCAAGTAATGTAGCGTTCATCCATTCTTAATTGGCATAATTAAATGCATTCATGCTTTAATTCATGATAATGCATGCATAAGGCATTAACTAAATGCCACGGCTTCATGGTCATGGGCCACGCTTTTAAAAGCGTGGCCTAAAATTCCAAAGTATGCTCAAACTTCAAAGTGTGCCCTAAAATTCTTCTTTCCTCTTTTTGAGCTTAATTTGTGCTTTTTTTGCTTCTTTTTCCACTTATTTCCTACAAGATTTATAAAATCAAAAGATCAAAGAAATATATCATTTAAGCACAAAAGAATTGAATATTTAAGCACTAATCATCAATTTCTTGTATGAAAAAGCATAGAAAAATATGACATGATGACATGTCATCAAAGGGTATAAACATTGGGTAGTCTTCCACCCTGAATGGCTTATTGGTTTTAGGCTGTAAGAATTCCCCATTTGGATGATTTCCAACAGCCATGTTCTGCAACAATTTTGAAACACCCAAATGAATACAGAAAATACACCCAAATGAATACAGAAAATACACCTAAGATTTGTTGAAGTACACCTTACCACTATATCAGGAGGGAGACAGTATACTTCTTCTTGAAACCTTTTAATGTTTTGCTAGTTAAGAATGAGGCATATGGCAGAGACAATCTAGAAAAAAAAGCCCAAATCAATTTACATCAATCAACATTGCAGTTACATTTCATGATAAAATCATTAATGTTATTCTAATATTACCTCAGCTTCTATATGTGTATCGGCTTTGAGAGATGTGAAGTGGACTTTTGACAAAATGTATCGATCTTGGGCATTGAGTGTGCACACAGCGTTATACTCGTTAGTGCTTCCATCTCCGTATGTTTTAACACGTGTGGTCCAGATGTAGCATTTCTCATTCATCTCAGCCGACATCTCATTGGTCCTCACAGGAGTTTCAAATTTTTCAAAACTTTCTTCGCCACTCTGCTTTTGAATCTGTGGACTTTTACCTTCTGTTTTCACTCCACTGCTTGCAATTTTTTCCACTAGCTCACCTAATTGTTCTATTAGGTTTGGCATTTCAGGAGTTTTTGCCCTCTGCCCCTCTTGCGTTGCTGCTTCTTCTTGGCTTGAATCAGTCAAGCCAAGGCTGAATGATTGTATCGGACCTTCTTTAGGAACGTAGGATGCTGTCCATGCCATCATCATCAGTGTAGCAGTGTCTTCTGGGGCTGGATTACTGCGTGATGACATATAACATACTATAAGAGTAAGAATAGACGAATGATATTGAAAACCAAATTTTACTCTGCTAAACTTACATTTTAGGTGGAGCTAGTAGAAGCGTCATTGTGCTTTCTTCAGGTTTTGGGGGTGGTTTTGGAGTGCTGCAGGGTTACATAAAACAAATCATGTTATAAAAAAACTAGTTACAGATCAATTGTGAAAATATACACCCCAACAAGGATAATATACACCCAAACAATAACGAAATACACTCTAACATTATTCCTTACCTTTTTGTTGTTTCTTCATTAATTTTTTCACTTGGAGACTTTGCAGGGGTTGGTTCAATTTCTGGCACAGGGGTTGTTTGGGATAGAGGTAGATAAACTTTAATCAGAGCTCTAAACAAGACAAAAATAAAAGGTTAAGCCCGTGAAAATAAAATGGTTATAAGGTTGAAATTTACTTGAAAAACTCACATTGAAAGCGCTTCTGTTTGTGACTGTGTCTCTACTCGCACAACTGATAAACCACTATTTATGGTTTATCTTGTGCTCAATTGAGCGGATTTTATCAATCTTTCATACACTTATTCATACTAATTGCATGAGTTTATATTTTCCTTCCGGATTTTGTGCTATGATTGAAAACATGCTTCTTTGGCCTTATATTTGCTAATATTAATCCTTTCTTATTACCATTAGATGTCGTGATATGTGTGTTAAGTGATTTCAGGGATTAACAACCATCATGTTCTCTTCAGTTGCGCCATTCGCTGATTCTTCTACTAGACTCAACCTAAAATACACCCAAAGAAACTCAAAATACACTAGAAGAATTCAAAAGAAGCACAGACTTTGTTTATTGAGAACATACGCACTTCCAGTTTTTGGTTTTTTTCCCTTTCTTTTTTTTATCTAAAAAACATATATATAGAATTAGAAGCAGAAGGTAATAAAAGATAAAATAAACCGTTATTAGAAAGAGAAATTACATGCTATGCTCTAGTTTGTTTATGCTGCTTTGATCTGTGTGTCCTTGAGACAAAGGATCATCACTTCCTAAGTTTACCTCTGGTATTCTAAATATACAATAGATATCATTCAGTAAAAATACCATATGGTTAAATTAGGATAACAAGATTTTATAAAATAAAGGTTCTTACATTTCCGATGAGTCATAGTTACCTTTTGTCGATTACAGGTCAGCTCCCTTCTCCCTGGGAAATGAGAAACAATATAGCAACGAAAACACCTTAAAATCGATAATATTCACCCCAAACATATGAAACCTCTATGCAGCAAATTTTTCATTGTTTTTCTTCTTTTTAGATTCCCTTAAGAATTCTTCTAACTCTTTAGTTCCAATTTCAGATCTGACAGTACATGCATAAAAGAACATGTTAACAAATACAATTTTGATGATAAATGTTAATATAGCTTTACAAAGTATCCTACCCATGATAGGATTGAGTTTGTTCAGGAGATGAATCCTTAACAATAAGCTTTCTCTTTTTGGATAGCGTCTTAGGGAAAAGAAGTATGAATCAGAAAGACAAAATAAAATTGATCAGAAGATACTATCCAAGGTTGTGCTTACTTTTTGGCTCTAGTCTGAATTTTTTTCTTTGTTTTTTGTTTTTCTATAGGTGATGATTCTTCGCTTCTGAAAGTTAATAAGAAACGCTCTATTAATACATGAAATTTTGAGAATAAACGGAAAAGAAAGTGATGATAATTTCAGAACATTACTGATCATTCAATTTAATTTCTAAATCGGAATCCTCCTGAATCTTCTTCCTTTTTTTGGATTTCATTCTGGAAGACAAACAATCATTAGCAAAAAACACCCCTAAAGTGACAAAATACACTTAAAAGTAACATAATACACCCTAAAAGTGACAAAATACACCCAAGTATGTTACTTACTTTTTGGCTGTTCGGGTGGGTTGTTTCCCCTTTGGTTCCTCTGAGTCATATTCAGTCTCAGACTCAGAGGAAGAATAGACTTTAGCTTCAGATGTTTCACTCTCAGATGATGATGAACTTGCCTTCCTTTTTTTTCTTTGTTTTCTTTTTTCTTAATTTGTTTCAATTTCTCTTTTGTTTCGGCCATCATTACAATTCCCTAAAAAAGTAGAAATGTTAGTTAACAACATCCACATAAATAAAATACACCCAAGGTATTCCGTTCACTTACCATATGTCCATCCATTTATGCTCTCATCCTTTCAACCAACTGCTCTCTATTCCAGTAGGCCATCCAGGGTTGTGTAGGTCTTTCTTCTCCTTTCTTGTATTTGTTTTTTGATAGATGGAAATAGACCATTATCAGGGCAAATAGGTAGCCGTTGATTGACTTTTTCTTTTTCAGATTGTAATTAGTTATGCCCTTGATGATAAAATTCAGAACATGGGCTCCCCAGTTGCCCTCCTTTATTCTGTCAATCTTGAAAATTGGAGCTAGGTGCACATGAGAGATGTTGTTTATTGTGGTTGGCAACAGGAACGCCATCTGTATATTGAGGATGAAAATTCTCTTGAACATGAGGCGATCCTGTTCATTTCCAACACCAATACTCATCATCTCATCCGTCAAACATTTTAGAGTCTTCCCCGGGTTAGGTGGTTTTGAAAAAGATAATGAACAAACAACAAGTTAGTTAGTTGATTGAAAAAGATTTGAAATCAAATTTTGAAAAAGATAAGAAGATAAGAGGTTAGACAAGATATTTTGAAATCAAATTTTGAAAAAGATAAAATTTTTGAAAAAGATAAGATAAAAGATAAAAAGATATATTTGAAAAAGATATTTTGAAAAAGATTTAATTTTAAAAAATTACTTAACTAACAAGAAACTACAAGATAAGATTCTAGAATTTAAAGATTGAACCTTTCTTAACAAGAAAGTAACAAACTTCAAATTTTTGAACCAATCACATTAATTGTTAGCTTAATTTTCGAAAATTTAATAAAAAGATAAGAAAAAGATTTTGAAAATATTTTGAAAAATAATTTTTGAAATTTTCGAAAATTATAAAAAAAATGAAAAAGATATGATTTTTGAAAAAGATTTTGAAAAGATAAGATTTTTAAAATTGAAATTTTGACTTGACTTGTAAGAAACAACTAATTTTAAAAATTTTTGACCAAGTCAATCCCAAAATTTCGAAATTTTGGAGGGAAATAAGGAAAAGATATTTTTGATTTTTTTAAATTTTTAAAGAAAAACACAAAAATGACCCAAAACATGAAAATTTTGGATCAAGACACAAGATGCATGCAAGAATGCTATGAATGTCAAGATGAACACCAAGAACACTTTGAAGATCATGATGAACATCAAGAACATAATTTTGAAAAATTTTTGATGCAAAGAAAACATGCAAGACACCAAACTTAGAAATCTTTAATGCATGAAAAATATGAATGCAAAGATGCACATGAAAAACAACAAAAGACACAAAACAAGAAGTCATCAAGATCAAACAAGAAGACTTGTCAAGAACAACTTGAAGATCATGAAGAACACTATGAATGCATGAGATTTTCGAAAAATGCAAGGAAAATTTTAAAAGCATGCAATTGACACCAAACTTTAAAATTGACACAAGATTCAAACAAGAAACACAAAGTATTTTTGATTTTTATGATTTTATGAATTTTTTTTTTAAATTTTTTCGAAAACATAGTTTGGAAAAACGAAAATTAAAAAAAAAATTTTGAAAAAGATTTTTGAAAAGAAAATTACCTAATCTGAGCAACAAGATGAACCGTCAGTTGTCCATACTCGAACAATCCCCGGCAACGGCGCCAAAAACTTGGTGGACGAAATTGTGATTTCTATCTTTTGAGCTTTAGCATATATTTACTCTTAGGGCACTGTTTATTTTCACAACTCCGTTCAACTAACCAGCAAGGGTACTGGGTCGTCCAAGTAATAAACCTTACGTGAGTAAGGGTCGAATCCACAGAGATTGTTGGTATGAAGCAAGCTATGGTCACCTTGTAAGTCTCAGTCAGGCAGATTAAAATAGTTTATGGGTTTTCGAATTTTAAAGAAGAAATAATAAAATAGAATATAATAAAGAGGGATAGAACACTTATGCAGATTCATTGGTAGGAATTTCAGATAAGCGGATGGAGATGCTGTAGAGCCCAAGGATTCCTGCTCTCCTACTGCTTCTACTCAATCCTTCTTACTCCTTTCCATGGCAAGCTTTGTATAGGGGTTCACCATCAACTGTGGCTACTTTCTTCCTCTCGGGGAAATATCCTGTGCGGCTGTCACTCGCACAGCTAACCAGTCTGGAGGCATCACCCATGGCTGATGGCTACATCCCATCCTCGCAGTGAAAACTAATGCTCACGCACTCTGTCACAGTACGGCTAATCACCGGTTGGTTCCCGCTCTTACTGGAATAGAATCCCTCTTTTGCGTCTGTCACTAACGCCCAGCAGGTTAAAGTTTGAAGCACGTCACAGTCATTCATTACCGGAATCCTACTCGGAATACCACAGACAAGGTGAGACTTTCCGGATTCCCAAGATCCTACTCGGAATACCACAGACAAGGTGAGACTTTCCGGATCCTCATAAATGCCGCCATCTATCTAGCTTATACCACGAAGATTCTGTTGGAGAATCTAAGAGATATACATTCAAGCTCGGTTGCATGTAGAACGGAAGTGGTTGTCAATCACATACATTCATAAGTGAGAATAATGATGAGGGTAATTTGACTCATCACATTCATCATGTTCTTGGGTACGAATGAATATCTTGGAATAAGAATAAGAGAGATTTGAATAAAAGAAAATAGAACTTCATTAATACTTGAGGTACAGCAGAGCTCCACACCCTTAATCTATGGTGTGCAGAAACTCCACCGTTGAAAATACATAAGCAAAGAGTTCAGGCATGGCCGAATGGCCAGCCCTCTCTATGATCAAGTGACCGAATAAAAAAGACTAAAAATGGTCAAAAGATATCTAATACAATAGTAACTTATCCTATTTATACTAGACTAGCTACTAGGGTTTACATGAGTAAGTATTTGATGCATAAATCCACTTCCGGGGCCCACTTGGTGTATGCTTGGGCTGAGCTTGATCATTCCACGAGCTAAGGCATTTCTTGGCGTCAAACTCCAGGTTATGACGTGTTTTGGGCGTTCAACTCCGGATCATGACGTTTTTCTGGCGTTTAACTCCAGACAGCAGCATGTACTTGGCGTTTAACGCCAAGTTACGTCGTCATTCTTCGAATAAAGTATGGACTATTATATATTGCTGGAAATCCCTGGATGTCTACTTTCCAACGCCATTGAGAGCGCGCCAATTGGAGTTCTGTAGCTCCAGAAAATCCATTTCGAGTGCAGGGAGGTCAGATTCCAACAGCATCAGCAGTCCTTTTGTCAGCCTTCTTCAGAGTTTTGCTCAAATCCCTCAATTTCAGTCAGAATTTACCTGAAATCACAGAAAAACACACAAACTCATAGTAAAGTCCAGAAATGTGAATTTAGCATAAAAACTAATGAAAACATCCCTAAAAGTAGCTTAAACTTACTAAAAACTATATGAAAACAATGCCAAAAAGCGTATAAATTATCCGCTCATCAAAGAACCAACGGTACTATTGAGCTCTGGTGCACGAAATTGTGATCATCAATGGTGCCATCAACATGGTACGCTCAATTGCAATCTCAACTCTTTATCACAACTTCGCACAACTAACCATCAAGTGCACTGGGTCATCCAAATAATAAACCTTACGCGAGTAAGGGTCGATCCAACGGAGATTGTTGGTATGAAGCAAGCTATGGTCATCTTGTAAATCTCAGTCAGGTGGATTCAAATGGTTGTGGAGGATTAATGATTAAAAGATGAATAAAATATAAAATAAAGATAGAGATGCTTATCTAATTCATTGGTGAGAATTTCAGATAAGCGTATGGAGATGCTTTGTCCCTTCCGCCTCTCTGCTTTCCTACTGTCTTCATTCAATCCTTCTTACTCCTTTCCATGGCAAGCTGTATGTTGGGCATCACCGTTGTCAATGGCTACAGTCCCGTTCTCTCAGTGAAAATGTTCAACGCGCTCTGTCACAGCACGGCTATTCATCTGTCGGTTCTCGATCATGTTGGAATAGAATCCAGTGATTCTTTTGCGTTTGTCACTAACGCCCCACAATCACGAGTTTGAAGCTCGTCACAATCATTCAATCCTTGAATCCTACTCAGAATACCACAGACAAGGTTTAGACCTTCCGGATTCTCAAGAATGCCGTCATCAATTCTAGCTTATACCGCGAAGATTCTGATTAAGGAATCCAAGAGATATCCACTCAATCTAAGATAAAATGGAGGTGGTTGTCAGGCACACGTTCATTGGTGAGAATGATGATGAGTGTCACGGATCATCACATTCATCAAGTTGAGGAACAAGTGATATCTTAGAACAAAATAAGCTGAATTGAATAGAAGAACAATAGTAATTGCATTAATACTCGAGGTACAGCAGAGCTCCACACCTTAATCTATGGTGTGTAGAAACTCCACCGTTGAAAATACATAAGAACAAGGTCTAGGCATGGCCATGAGGCCAGCCCCATGACCTAAGATAGCATAAGACTATTCGAAGATAGCTACCCAGATGAAAATATAATAGCAAAAGGTCCTATTTATAGAGAACTAGTAGCTTAGGGTTTACAAAAATGAGTAAATGACGTATAAATCAACTTCCGGGCCCACTTGGTGTGTGCTTGGGCTGAGCATTGAAGTATTTTCGTGTAGAGACTTTTCTTGGAGTTAAACGCCAGCTTTTGTGCCAGTTTGGGCGTTTAACTCCCACTTTTGTGCATTTCCGGCGTTAAACGCCGGGTAGTCTTGAGCTGATTTGGAACGCCGGTTTGGGCCATCAAATCTTGGGCAAAGTATGGACTATTATATATTGCTGGAAAGCCCAGGATGTCTACTTTCCAACGCATTTAAGAGCGCGGCAATTAGACTTCTGTAGCTCCAGAAAATCTACATGGAGTGCAGGGAGGTTAGAATCCAACAGCATCTGCAGTCCTTTTTCAGCCTCTGAATTAGATTTTTGCTCAGGTCCCTCAATTTCAGCCAGAAAATACCTGAAATCATAGAAAAACACACAAACTCATAGTAAAGTCCAGAAAAGTGAATTTTAAATAAAAAATAATAAAAATATAATAAAAACTAACTAAAACATACTAAAAACATACTAAAAACAATGCCAAAAAGCGTATAAATTATCCGCTCATCACAACACCAAACTTAAATTGTTGCTTGTCCCCAAGCAACTGAAAATCAAATAGGATAAAAAGAAGAGAATATACAATGAATTCCAAATACATCTATGAAGATCAGTATTAATTAGATGAGCGGGGCTTTTAGCTTTTTTTGCCTTTGAATAGTTTTGGCATCTCACTTTATCCTTTGAAGTTCAAAATGATTGGCTTCTATAAGAATTCAGAATCCGATAATGTTATTGATTCTCCTAGTTAGGTATGATGATTCTTGAACACAGCTACTTTATGAGTCTTGGCCATGGCCCAAAGCACTCTGTTTTCCAGTATTACCACCGGATACATACATGCCACAGACACATAACTGGGTGAACCTTTTCATATTGTGACTTAGCTTTGCTAGAGTCCCCAATTAGAGGTGTCCAGGGTTCTTAAGCACACTCTTTTTTGCTTTGGATCACGACTTTAACCGCTCAGTCTCAAGTTTTCACTTGACACCTTCACGCCACAAGCACATAGTTAGGGACAGCTTGGTTTAGCCGCTTAGGCCAGGATGTTATTCCTGTAGGCCCTCTTATCCACTGGTGCTCAAAGCCTCGGATCCTTTTTATTACCCTTGCCTTTTGGTTTAAAGGGTATTGGCTTTTTCTGCTTGCTCCTTTTTTTTTTTTAATTCAATGCTTTTTCTTGCTTCAAGAATCATTTTTATGATTTTTCAGATCCTCAGTAACATGTCTCCTTTTTCATCATTCTTTAAAGAGCCACAATTTTAACATTCATGAACAACAAATTCAAAAGACATATGCACTGTTCAAGCATACATTCAGAAATCAAAAGTATTGCCACCACATCAAAATAATTAATCTGTTATAAAATTTGAAATTCATGCAATTCTTCTCTTTTTCAATTAAGAACATTTTTCATTTAAAAAAGGTGATGGATTTATAGGACATTCATAACTTTAAGGCATAGACACTAAGACACTAATGATAATAAGACACAAACATAAATAAAACATAAAGCATAATTTTCGAAAAATAGGAAAATAAAGAACAAGGAAGTTAAAGAACGGGTCCACCTTAGTGATGGTGGCTTGTTCTTCCTCTTGAAGATCTTATGGAGTGCTTGAGCTCCTCAATGTCTCTTCCTTGCCTTTGTTGCTCTTCTCTCATGATTCTTTGATCTTCTCTAATTTCATGGAGAAGGATGGAATGTTCTTGGTGCTCCACCCTTAGTTGTCCCAAGTTGGAACTCAATTCTCCTAGGGAGGTGTTGATTTGCTCCCAATAGTTTTGTGGAGGAAAGTGCATCCCTTGAGGCATCTCAGGGATTTCATGGTGAGGAATTTCCTCATGTCCATGAATGGAATCTCTTGTTTTCTTCATCCTCTTCTTAGCGATGGGCTTGTCCTCATCAATGAGGATGTCTCCCTCTATGTTAATTCCAACTGAATTACAGAGGTGACAAATGAGATGAGGGAAGGCTAACCTTGCCAAGGTAGAGGACTTGTTCACCACCTTATAAAGTTCTTGGGATATAACCTCATGAACTTCTACTTCCTCTCCAATCATGAAGCTATGAATCATGATAGCCCGGTCTATAGTAACTTCAGACCGGTTGCTAGTGGGAATGATTAAGGTCATGCCTTCTCAGTTGAACCGGCTTCCCTCTTGAATCTCTCTTCCATTGAGCACCCTCTTCACAAATGTCTATGAGGACTTGGTCCAACCTTTGATCAAAGTTGACCCTTCTAGTGTAGGGGTGTTCATCTCCTTGCATCATGGGCAAGTTGAATGCCAACCTTACATTTTCCAGACTAAAATCTAAGCATTTCCCCCGAACCATTGTAAGCCAATTCTTTGGGTCCGGGTTCACACTTTGATCATGGTTCTTGGTGATCCATACATTGGCATAGAACTCTTGAACCATTAAGATTCTGACTTGTTGAATGGGGTTGGTAAGAACTTCCCAACCTCTTCTTTGAATCTCATGTTGGATCTCTGGATATTCACTCTTTTTGAGTTTGAAAGGGACCTCGGTGATCACCTTCTTCATGGCCACAACTTCATAGAAGTGGTCTTGATGCACCCTAAAGATGAATCTCTCCATCTCCCAAGACTCGGAGGTGGAAGCTTTTGCCTTCCCTTTCCACTTTTTAGAGGTTTCTCCGGCCTTAGGTGCCATAAATTATTATGGAAAAACAAAAAGCAATGCTTTTACCACACCAAACTTAGAAGGTTTGCTCGTCCTCAAGCAAAAGAAGAAAGAAAGGAGTAGAAGAAGAAGAAAATGGAAGAGATGGATGGGGCTTTGTGGTTCGGTCAAGGGGGATAAGTAGTGTTTATGTTGTGTGAAAATGAAGGAGTGAAGATGGGTTTGGGAGGGAAAGTGGTTTGAATTTGAATGGTGAGGTATGTGGGGTTTTATGAAGGATGGATGTGAGTGGTGAAGAGAATGGTGGGATTTGATAGGTGAGGGGTTTTTGGGGAAGAGGTGTTGAGGTGATTGGTGAATGGGTGAAGAAGAGAGAGAATGGTGGGGTAGGTGGGGATCCTGTGGGGTTCACAGATCCTGAGGTGTCAAAGATAGCTCATCCCTGCACCAAGTGGCGTGTAAAACGCCCTTTCTGCCAATCCTGGCATTAAACGCCGGGCTGCTGCCCTTTTCTGGCGTTTAACGCCAGCTTCTTGCCCATTCCTGGCGTTAAACGCCAGTCTGTGCCCCTTTCTGGCGTTAAACGCCCAGAATGGTGCCAGACTGGGCATTAAACGCCCATTTTGCTGTCTTCACTGGCGTTTAAATGCCAGCAAGTTCTTCTCCAGGGTGTGCTATTTTTCATTCTGTTTTTGCTTTTTTAATTGTTTTTGTGACTTCACATGTTCATCAACCTACAGAAAACATAAAATAACAATGGAAAATAGATAAATATAACATTTGGTTGCCTCCCAACAAGCGCTTCTTTAATGTCAGTAGCTTGACAGTGGGCTCTCATAGAGCCTCACAGATACTCAGAGCAATGTTGGAACCTCCTAACACCAAACTTAGAGTTTGACTGTGGGGGTTCAACACCAAACTTAGAATTTGGTTGTGGCCTCCCAACACCAAACTTAGAGTTTAACTGTGGGGGATCTGTTTGACTCTATTTTGAGAGAAGTTCTTCATGCTTCCTCTCTATGGTTACAGAGGGATATCCTTGAGCCTTAAACACAAGGGATTCTTCATTCACTTGAATGATCAATTCTCCTCTGTCAACATCAATCACAGCCTTTGCTGTGGCTAGGAAGGGTCTGCCAAGGATGATGGATTCATCCATGCACTTCCCAGTCTCTAGGATTATGAAATCAGCAAGGATGTAATGGTCTTCAATTTTTACCAGAACATCCTCTACAAGCCCATAAGCTTGTTTTCTTGAATTGTCTGCCATCTCTGGTGAGATTCTTGCAGCTTGTAACTCAAAGATCCCTAGCTTCTCCATTACAGAGAGAGGCATGAGGTTTATGCTTGACCCTAGGTTACACAGAGCCTTTTCGAAGGTCATGGTGCCTAATGTACAAGGTATTGAGAACTTCCCAGGGTCCTGTCTCTTTTGAGGTAATCTCTGCCTAGTCAAGTCATCCAGTTCTTTGGTGAGCAAAGGGGGTTCGTCCTCCCATGTCTCATTACCAAATAACTTGTCATTTAGCTTCATGATTGCTCCAAGGTACTTAGCAACTTGCTCTTCAGTGACATCTTCATCCTCTTCAGAGGAAGAATACTCATCAAAGCTCATGAATGGCAGAAGTAAATCCAATGGAATCTCTATGGTCTCGGTGTGAGCCTCAGATTCCCATGGTTCCTCATTAGGGAACTCATTGGAGGCCAGTGGATGTCCATTGAGGTCTTCCTCTGTGGCGATTACTGCCTCTTCCTCCTCTCCAATTTCGGCCATGTTGATGGCCTTACACTTTCCTTTTGGATTCTCTTCTGTATTGCTTTGAAGAGTACTAGGAGGGAGTTCAGTAACTTTCTTACTCAGCTGACCCACTTGTGCCTCCAAGTTTCTAATGGAGGACCTTGTTTCAGTCATGAAACTTTGAGCTGTTTTGATTAGATCAGATACTATGGTTGCTAAGTCAGAGTGGCTCTGCTTAGAATTCTCTGTCTGTTGCTGAGAAGATGATGGAAAAGGCTTGCCATTGCTAAACCTGTTTCTTCCACCATTATTGTTGTTGAAACCTTGTTGAGGTCTCTATTGATCCTTCCATGAGAGATTTGGATGATTTCTCCATGAAGGATTATAGGTGTTTCCATAGGGTTCTTCCATGTAATTCACCTCTTCCATTGATGGGTTCTCGGGATCATAAGCTTCTTCTTTAGATGAAGCGTCCTTAGTACTGCCTGCTGTAGCTTGCATTCCAGAGAGACTTTGAGAAATCATATTGACTTGCTGAGTCAATATTTTGTTCTGAGCCAATATGGCATTCAGAGTATCAATCTCAAGAACTCCTTTCTTCTGATTTGTCCCACTGTTCACAGGATTCCTTTCAGAAGTATACATGAATTGGTTATTTGCAACCATTTCAATGAGTTCTTGAGCTTCTGCAGGTGTCTTCTTCAGATGAAGAGATCCTCCAACAGAGCTATTCAATGACATCTTGGACAGTTCAGACAGACCATCATAGAAAATACCTATGATGCTCCATTCAGAAATCATGTCAGAAGGACACTTTCTGATCAATTGTTTGTATCTTTCCCAAGCTTCATAGAGGGATTCACCTTCTTTCTGTCTGAAGGTTTGGACTTCCACTCTAAGCTTACTCAATTTTTGAGGTGGAAAGAACATTGCCAAGAAGGCATTGACTAGCTTTTTCCAAGAGTTCAGGCTTTCTTTAGGTTGTGAGTCCAACCATATCCTAGCTCTGTCCCTTACAGCAAAAGGGAATAGCATAAGTCTGTAGACCTCAGGGTCAACCCCATTGGTCTTGACAGTGTTACAGATCTACAAGAATTCATCTAAGAACTGATAAGGATCTTCCAATGGAAGTCCATGAAACTTGCAGTTCTGTTGCATTAGAGAAACTAATTGAGGCTTAAGCTCAAAGTTGTTTGCTCCAATGGCAGGGATAGAGATGCTTCTCCCATAGAAGTCGGGAGTAGGTGCAGTAAAGTCACCCAGCACCTTCCTTGCATTGTTGGCATTGTTGTTGTTTTTGGCTGCCATGTTTTCTTCTTGTTTGAAGATTCCTGTTAGGTCCTCTACAGAGAGTAGTGCTTTAGCTTTTTTTAGCTTTCGCTTCAAGGTCCTTTCAGGTTCAGGGTCAGCCTCAACAAGAATGCTTTTGTCTTTGCTCCTGCTCATATGAAAGAGAAGAGAATAAGAAAGTATGGAATCATATATGTCACAGTATAGAGATTCTTTGAGGTGTTAGAGGAAAAGAAGAATTGAAGGAGGAGGTAGAAGAATTCGAACTTATCGAGAGGGATAGAGTTCGAATTATGTATTGAGGAGGAGTGTTAGTCCATAAATAGAAGGATGTGAGAAGAGGGGAAGAATTTTCGAAAATAAAGTAGAAGATTAAAAGAAATTTTGAAAATTTGATGAATGATTTTCGAAAATTAAAGTTGGGAAAGAAATAAAGTGATTTTGAAAAAGATTTTGAAATTAGAAATCAAAAAGATATGATTGAAAACTATTTAAAAAGATTTGATTTTTTTTTAAATTAATGATTTGGCTAACAAGAAATTTAAAAGATATGATTCAGACATTAAACCTTTCTCAACAGAAAAGGCAACATACTTGAAATGTATAATCAAATCATTAATTGTTAGCAAGTGTTTTTGAAAAATGGAAAGAAATTGATTTTGAAAATATATGATTGAAAAGATATGATTTGAAAAAGATTTGATTTTGAAAAATTATGAAAACTTGAAAATAATTTGAATTAAAAACAAAATCTTCCCTTTTGTATCATCCTAGCGTTAAACGCCCATAATGGTATCCATTCTGGCGTTTAACGCCCAAAATGCTACCCTTTTGGGCGTTAAACGCCCAGCCAGGTACCCTGGCTGGCGTTTAAACGCCAGATTTCCTTCCTGATTGGGCGTTTTGAACACCCAGCTTTTTCTGTGTAATTCCTCTGCTATATGTTCTGAATCTTCAATTCTCTGTATTATTGAGTTGAAAAGACACAAATTAAGAATTTTTTTGAATTTTTTTAATGATGAGGAATAATCAAAATGCAACTAAGATCAAACAGACAATGCATGCAAGACACCAAACTTAGAAGTTTGTATACTATTGACACTAATGATGTGCGGAAAACGATCCGACACAAAACTCACCGGCAAGTGTACCGGGTCGCATCAAGTAATAAAATTCACGGGAGTGAGGTCGATCCTACAAGGATTGAAGGATTGAGCAATTTTAGTTTAGTGGTTGAGTTAGTCAAGCAAACAAGTGTTGATTGTGTGAAATTGTATTGACAGAAATTAAATTGCATTGAATGTAAAGGGGAGTGGGTGATTTACAAGAAATTAAAGAGAACAAAAAGAAAAAGAGCTGAATCTTAAAGTGCAAGTAATGTAAATTGCAGAAACTTAAAGTGCAAGAAATATAAATGACTTGAAAAATAAAAGGGGGATGGGAATTGGATCTGCAGGAATTAAACAAGGGAAAAGCAAAACTAAACAGAATGAAGAGTAGTTGATGGAATTAGTTGAACAGGATCTCAAAATTAAAAGGAAAATAAGCTTGATGTAGTAATTAAACAAGGAAATTAAAGTGGAAACCAATAGATCTCAGGACCCAAGAGACTAGATAACTGAGTCTAGATCTCAATGCCTTCCTAGATCCAAATTCAGAGAGCAAATGCAAAATTAAAGAATAGAGCAATGTACAAATGTAAATCCAAGTTCAATTTCCAGAAGTTGCAATAAGAAAAACAGAGAGATCTCAATGTGAGATTGAGACAGAATTTCCTCAATTCTTCAACACCCAAGACTCAAGACAAGTGTAGATGAAATTGAAAACAAGAAAACTAAGAGGAAGAGAATTCAATTCTCCTTCCCCAAGACTCAGAATCATAAAATAGCCCAGGACCCAAAAGCTCTCTACTGTGAATACTATGAAAATTCTCAAAGAAAACTCTCCCGAAAAAAAGCTCCCTTAAAACTTCAAATCCTATGCTATTTATACACTTTCTTCAAAGGATCATTAAGCTTTGAATTGGGCCTTTAGTCTTGATGGAATTGGGTTGACAATAGCCTCTGTTGATTGCTCTTGGTGTTGGGAAGAAATCCACTTGTGAACCGGGCCATGAACCATTCACGTTTGAGTCAACATTTGAGGCAAACGTTGACTCAAACGTCCCTTGTGTGAGGCATTATGCAGATGCCCTTCTTGCTATCATCCACGTTTCAGCCAACGTTTGAGGTCAAATGTGAGCTCAAACGTGGGTCTTCCCAGACTCCCTTTTTGGCCAACGTTTGCCCCAACGTTTGAGGCAAATGTTGGCGCAAACGTGGCTCATCTAAACCATCAATCAAGGGTGCTCTTCCATGTTCTTTCTTGCCAAAATGTAGCCAACGTTTGACCTCACGTTTGAGGCAAACATTGGCTCAAACATTGCTGTGCCCAGGAGCTCTATTTCTCTTCTTTTTGGCGCCAACATTTGACCTCACGTTTGAGGCAAACGTTGGTGCAAACATTGGCTCCTTCCCCTGTTTCTTCTTCAGCCAACGTTTGCCTCAATGTTTGAGGCAAACGTTGGCACAAACGTTGGCTCTTCCCAGGGTGTTCTTCATCTTCTTCTCATGTTTGAGTTAACGTTTGAGGTCAAACGTTAGCTCAAACGTGAATCCCTTCTTTCCAAGCCCATTCTTGCAAACTTCTTCCAAGCTTTATTCCTCTTGTCATCAATCAACAATTGTATCAAAGCTATGCCATCATCATGAGAGTTATTCTTCTTCTTGTCATATGCGCAATTATGGCACAAAAACTCATAAAAATGCATCAATTTATTCATGGTTGATTGAATCAAAGGAAACATGAATTTCAACCCAATTGGCTTACTTATGGCTTAAGAAAGTGCATAAAAACTAATGAAACAAGTGAAATTAGCTTGAGAAATGGGTATATGATGACTTGTCATCAACTAACAAATTGAGAATGCATATGAGAAACAACAAAACACTCAAGACAAGAGAATTTAAAGATCAGAGCAAGGAAATCATCAAGAACAACTTGAAGATCAATGAAGACACATGAATGAATTCGAAAAATGCAAGAAGAATAGAAACATGCAATTAACACCAAACTTAAAATGAGACACTAGACTCACACAAGGAATATTTCTGGTTTTTATGATTTTGTAATTTTTTTGGATTTTTCGAAAATTATGCGGAAAAAGAAAATAAAGAGGATCAAAACTTTTAATAAGAATTCCAGGAATCATGCAATATTAGTCTAAAGCTATAGTCTAAAAAGATTAGACATGGCTAGCCAAGCTTCAGCAGGACATTACATTCAAGAGCTAAATTGATGAAAATCTATCAGCTTTCGTGATGATAAGAACATCACCTTGAAACTCTAGAATTCATTCTTAAAAACTCTGAAGAAAAATACCTAATCTAAGCAACAAGATGAACCGTCAGTTGTCCAAACTCGAACAATCCCCGGCAACGGCACCAAAAACTTGGTGCACGAAATTGTGATCATCAATGGCGCCATCAACATGGTACGCTCAATTGCAATCTCAACTCTTTATCACAACTTTGCACAACTAACTAGCAAGTGCACTGGGTCGTCCAAATAATAAACCTTACGCGAGTAAGGGTCGATCCCACGGAGATTGTTGGTATGAAGCAAGCTATGGTCATCTTGTAAATCTCAGTCAGGTGGATTCAAATGGTTATGGAGGATTAATGATTAAAAGATGAATAAAACATAAAATAAAGATAGAGATACTTATGTAATTCATTGGTGAGAATTTCAGATAAGCGTATGGAGATGCTTTGTCCCTTCCACCTCTCTGCTTTCCTACTGTCTTCATCCAATCCTTCTTACTCCTTTCCATGGCAAGCTGTATGTTGGGCATCACCGTTGTCAATGGCTATAGTCCCATCCTCTCAGTGAAAATGTTCAACGCACTCTGTCACAGCACGGCTATTCATCTGTCGGTTCTCGATCATGTTGGAATAGAATCCAGTGATTCTTTTGCGTCTGTCACTAACGCCCCACAATCGCGAGATTGAAGCTCGTCATAGTCATTCAATCCTTGAATCCTACTCAGAATGCTACAGACAAGGTTTAGACCTTCCGGATTCACAAGAATGCCGCCATCAATTCTAGCTTATACCACGAAGATTCTGATTAAGGAATCCAAGAGATATACACTCAATCTAAAGTAGAACGGAGGTGGTTGTCAGGCACACGTTCATAGATGAGAATGATGATGAGTGTCACGGATCATCACATTCATCAAGTTGAGGAACAAGTGATATCTTAGAACAAGAATAAGCTAAATTGAATAGAAGAACAATAGTAATTGCATTAATACTCGAGGTACAGCAGAGCTCCACACCTTAATCTATGGTGTGTAGAAACTCCACCGTTGAAAATACATAAGAACAAGGTCTAGGCATGGCCGTGAGGCCAGCCCCATGATCTATGATAGCATAAGACTATTCGAAGATAGCTACCCAGATGAAAATACAGTAGCAAAAGATCCTATTTATAGAGAACTAGTAGCTTAGGGTTTACAAAAATGAGTAAATAACGTCTAAATCCACTTCCGGGCCCACTTGGTGTGTGCTTGGGCTGAGCATTGAAGCATTTTCATGTAGAGACTTTTCTTGGAGTTAAACGCCAGCTTTTGTGCCTGTTTGGGCGTTTAACTCCCACTTCTGTGCCAGTTCCGGCGTTAAACGCTGGACAATCTTGAGCTGATTTTGAATGCCAGTTTGGGCCATGAAATCTCGAGCAAAATATGGACTATTATATATTTCTGGAAAGCCCAGAATGTCTACTTTCCAACGCAATTGATAGCGCGCCAATGGGACTTCTGTAGCTCCAGAAAATCCACTTCGAGTGCATGGAGGTCCGAATCCAACAGCATCTGCAGTCCTTTTTCAGCCTCTGAATTAGATTTTTGCTCAGGTCCCTCAATTTCAGCCAGTAAATACCTGAAATCACAAAAAAACACACAAACTCATAGTAAAGTCCAGAAAAGTGAATTTTAAATAAAAGCTAATAAAAATATAATAAGAACTAACTAAAACATACTAAAAACATTCTAAAAACAAGGCCAAAAAGCGTATAAATTATTCGCTCATCAAGCTCCTCTATGTCTCTTCCTTGCCTTTGTTGCTCCTCCCTCATGGCTCTTTGATCTTCTCTAATTTCATGGAGAATGATGGAGTGCTCTTGGTGCTCCACCCTTAGTTGGTCCATGTTGTATCTCAAGCCTTCCAAAGAGGTGTTGAGTTGCTCCCAATAGTTGAATAGAGGAAAATGCATCCCTTGAGGCATCTCAGGGATTTCTTGATGAGGAATTTCCACATGCTCTTGTAGAGGTCCATGAGTTGGCTCTCTTGTTTGCTCTATCCTTTCCTTAGTAATGGGCTTGTCCTCTTCAATGAGGATGTCTTCTTCTATGTCAATCTCAGCCGAATTGCATAGGTGGCAAATGATATGAGGAAAGGCTAACCTTGCCAAGGTGGAGGACTTGTCAGCCACCTTGTAGAGTTCTAAAGGTATGATCTCATGAACTTCCACTTCCTCCCCAATCATGATACTATGGATCATGATGGCCCAATCCACAGTTACTTTGGATCGGTTGCTAGTAGGAATGATGGAGCGTTGGATGAACTCCAACCATCCTCAAGCCACAGGCTTAAGGTCTAGTCTTCTCAATTGAACCAACTTGCCTCTTGAGTCTCTTTTCCATTAAGCTCCTTCCACACATATGTCCTTGACGACTTGGTCCAACCTTTGATCAAAGTTGACCCTTCTAGTGTAGGAGCGTGAGTTTTCTTGCATCATTGGCAAGTTGAACGCCAACCTTACATTTTCTGGACTGAAATCTACGTATTTCCTCTGAACCATTGTAAGCCAATTCTTTGGATTCGGGTTCATACTTTGATCATGGTTCCTAGTGATCCATGCATTGGCATAGAACTCTTGAACCATTAAGATTCTGACTTGTTGAATGGGGTTGGGGAGAACTTCCCAACCTCTTCTTCGAATCTCATGTCGGATCTCCGGATACTCATTCCTTTTGAGCATGAAAGGGACCCCAGGGATCACTTTCTTCTTGGCCACAACTTCATAGAAGTGGTCTTGATGGAACTTTGAGATGAATCTCTCCATCTCCCATGACTCAAAGGAGGATGCTTTTGCCTTCCCTTTTCTCTTTCTAGAGGTTTTTTTGGCCTTAGGTGCCATAAGTGGTTATCGAAAAACAAAAAGCAATGCTTTTACCACACCAAACTTAAAAGGTTTGCTCCTCCCCGAGCAAAAGAAGAAAGAAAGAAGTAGAAGATGAAGAATTAGAGGAGAGGGAGATGAGAGATAGGTTCGGCCAATGGGGTATAAGGTGATTGTTAAGTGTGAAAATTAAGGAGTGAAGATGGGTATTTATAGGGAAAGAGAGAGAGAGAGAGTGGCCGAATGGAATTGGGTGGGTTTGGGAGGGAAAAGTGTTTGAATTTGAAAAATGAGGTAGGTGAGGATTTTAGGGAAGAGGGATGGAGGTGATTGGAGAAGAGAATATAGGGAAGATGATAGGATTTGATAGGTGAGTGGTGTTTTGGGTAGAGTGTTATAGAGATGTGTGAGGGGGAGAGAGAGAGGTGGGGTAGGTGGGGATCCTGTGGGGTCCACAGATCTTGAGGGGTCAAGTACTTCTGATCCCTACTCCATTTAGGTGTGCAAAAATGCCCTTAGAATGCAATTCTGGCATTTAACGCCAGACTGCTGCCTGTTTCTGGCGTTAAACGCCAGCTTTTATACCTTTCATGGTGTTTAATGCCAAGTTGTAGCCTGTTTCTGGCATTAAACGCCAGTCTGGTGCTTCTTTGTGGCATTAAATGCTAGTCTGGTGCCCATTTCTGGCGTTAAACACCCAGAATGGTGCCAGACTGGGCGTTTAACACTCATCCTGCTACCCTTACTGGCATTTAAATGCCAGTAAGTTTTTCCTCTAGGGTGTGTTATTTTTAATGTTGTTTTTTTTTTGCTTTGATTTTTGCAGTTGTTTTTGTGACTCCACATGATCATCAACCTAAAGAAAACATAAAATAACATAAATAAATAGAAATTGGGTTGCCTCCCAATAAGCGCTTCTTTAATGTCAATAGCTTGACAGTGGGCTCTCATGGAGCCTCACAGATAATCAGAGCATGGTTGGGGCCTCCCAACACCAAACTTAGAGTTTGGTTGTAGCTTTTCAACACCAAACATAGAGTTTGGTTGTAGCCTCCCAACACCAAACTTAGAGTTTAAATGTGGAGGCTTTGTTTGACTCTGTATCGAGAGAATTTTTTCATGCTTCTTCTCCATGTGTACAGAAAGAGAACCTTGAGTCTTGAATACAAGGTACTCCTCATTCAGTTGAAGGACCAACTCTCCTCTGTCAACATCAATCACATCTCTTGTTGTGGCTAGGAAAGGTCTGCCAAGGATGATGGATTCATCCTTATCTTTCCTAGTGTCTAGGATTATGAATTCAGCAGGGATGTAAAGGCCTTCAACCTTCACTAGCACGTCCTCTACTATTCCATAAGCCTGTTTCATTGATTTGTCTACCATCTCTAGTGAGATTCTTGTAGCTTGTACCTCAAAGATTCCTAGTTTCTCCATTACAGAGAGTGGCTTGAGGTTAAAACCTGACCCTAGGTCACACAGAGCCTTCTCAAAGGTCATGGTGCCTATGGTGCAGGGTATTAAGAATTTACTAGGATCCTGTTTCTTTTGAGGTAAAATTTGCTGAACCCAGCTATTAAGTTCATTAATTGGCAATGGAGGTTCATCCTCCCAAGGCTCATTACCAAATAGCTTGGCATTCAGCTTCATGATTCCTCCTAAATACTGGCAACTTGCCCTTCAGCAATGTCTTCATCTTCTTCAGAAGATGAATAGTCATCAGAACTCATGAATGGTAAAAGGAAGTTCAATGGAATCTCTATGGTCTCTGTATGAGCCTCAGATTCCTTTGGTTCCTCATTGGGGTACTCCTTAATGGCCAGTGGATGTTCTCTAAGGCCTTCCTCACTAAGAATCACTACCTTTTCACTCTCTCCAGGTTCGGCCATGTTGGTCATGGTTATGGCCTTGCACTCTCTTTTGGGATTCTCTTCTGTATTGCTTGGGAGAGTAGTAGGAGGAGTTTTAGTAACCCTTTTACTCAGCTGACCCACTTGTGCCTTCAGGTTTCTGATGGAGGACCTTATTTCATTCATGAAACTGAGAGTGGCCTTAGATAGATCAGAGACTATATTTGCTAAGCTAGATGGGTTCTGCTTAGAGTTCTCTGTCTGTTGCTAAGAGGATGATGGAAAAGGCTTGCCATTGCAAAACCTATTTCTTCCACCATTATTATTGTTAAAGCCTTGTTGAGGCTTTTGTTGAACTTTCCATGAGAAATTTGGATGATTTCTCCATGATGGATTAGAAGTGTTTCCATAGGCTTCACCCATGTAATTCACCTCTGCCATAGCAGGGTTCTCAAGATCATAAGCTTCTTCTTCAGAAGATGTTTCTTTAGTACTGTTGGATGCATTTTGCAATCCATTCAAACTCTGAGAAATCATATTGACTTGTTGAGTGGTGCACGAAATTGTGATCATCAATGGCACCATCAACATGGTACGCTCAATTGCAATCTCAACTCTTTATCACAACTTCGCACAACTAATCAGCAAGTGCACTGGGTCATCCAAGTAATAAACCTTACGCGAGTAAGGGTCGATCCCACGGAGATTGTTGGTATGAAGCAAGCTATGGTCATCTTGTAAATCTCAGTCAGGCGGATTCAAATGGTTATGGAGGACTGATAATTAAAAGATGAATAAAACATAAAATAAAGATAGAGATACTTATGTAATTCATTGGTGAGAATTTCAGCTAAGTGTATGGAGATGCTTTGTCCCTTCTGTCTCTCTGCTTTCCTACTGTCTTCATCCAATCCTTCTTACTCCTTTCCATGGCAAGCTGTATGTTGGGCATCACCATTGTCAATGGCTACAGTCTCGTCCTCTCAGTGAAAATGTTCAATGCGCTCTGTCACAGCACGGCTAATCAGCTGTCGGTTCTCGATCATGTCAGAATAGAATCCAGTGATTCTTTTGCATCTGTCACTAACGCCCCACAATCGCGAGTTTGAAGCTCGTCATAGTCATTCAATCCTTGAATCCTACTCAGAATACCACAGACAAGGTTTAGACCTTCCGGATTCACAAGAATGCCGCCATCAATTCTAGCTTATACCACGAGGATTCTGATTAAGGAATCCAAGAGATATCCACTCAAGCCATGTTTGCATGTAGAACGGAAGTGGTTGTCAGGCACGCGTTCATAAGTGAGAATGATGATGAGCGTCACATAATCATCACATTCATCATGTTCTTGGGTGCAAATGAATATCTTAGAACAAGAATAAGCTGAATTGAATAGAAGAACAATAGTAATTGCATTAATACTCGAGGTACAACAGAGCTCCACACCTTAATCTATGGTGTGTAGAAACTCCACCATTGAAAATACATAAGAACCAGGTCTAGGCATGGCCGAATGGCCAGCCTCCCATAATCTAAGAACTAGACGTCCAAAGATGATCCTAAGATCTAAAGTGATCAAAAGATGTCTAATACAATAGCAAAAGTTCATATTTGTAGAGAACTAGTAGCTTAGGGTTTACAAAGATGAGTAAATGACATAAAAATTTACTTCCGGGCCCACTTGGTGTGTGCTTGGGCTGAGCATTGAAGCTTTCATGTGTAGAGACTTTTCTTGGAGTTAAACGCCAGCTTTTGTGCCAGTTTGGGCGTTTAACCCCCATTCTTGTGCCAGTTCTGGCGTTAAACGCCAGAATTCTTGAGCTGATTTGGAACGCCAGTTTGGGCCATCAAATCTCGGGCAAAGTATGAACTATTATACATTGATGGAAAGCCCAGGATGTGTACTTTCCAACGCAATTGAGAGCGCGCCAATTGGGCTTCTGTAGCTACAGAAAATTCACTTCGAGTGCAGGGAGGTCAGAATCCAAAAGCATCTGCAGTTCTTTTTAGCCTCTGAATCAGATTTTTGCTCAGGGCTTCTCTGTCTGTTGCTGAGAAGATGATGGAAAAGGCTTACCATTGCTAAACCTGTTTCTTCCACCATTATTGTTGTTGAAACCTTGTTGAGGTCTCTGTTGATCCTTCCATGAGAGATTTGGATGATTTTTCCATGAAGGATTATAGGTGTTTCCATAGGGTTCTCCCATGTAATTCACCTCTTCCATTGAAGGGTTCTCAGGATCATAAGCTTCTTCTTCAGATGAAGCATCCTTAGTACTGCCTAGTGCAGCTTGCATTCCAAACAGACTTTGAGAAATCATATTGACTTGCTGAGTCAATATTTTGTTCTGAGCCAATATGGCATTCAGAGTATCAATCTCAAGAACTCCTTTCTTCTGATTTGTCCCATTGTTCACAGGATTCCTTTCAGAAGTATACATGAATTGGTTATTTGCAACCATTTCAATGAGTTCTTGAGCTTCTGCAGGCGTCTTCTTCAGATGAAGAGATCCTCCAGCAGAGCTATTCAATGAAATCTTGGACAGTTCAGATAGACCATCATAGAAGATACCTATGATGCTCCATTCAGAAAGTATGTCAGAAGGACACTTTCTGATCAATTGTTTGTATCTTTCCCAAGTTTCATAGAGGGATTCACCTTCCTTCTGTCTGAAGGTTTGGACTTCCACTCTAAGCTTACTCAATTTTTGAGGTGGAAAGAACTTTGCCAAGAAGGCATTGACTAGCTTTTCCCAAGAGTTCAGGCTTTCTTTAGGTTGTGAGTCCAACCATATCCTAGCTCTGTCTCTTACAGCAAAAGGGAATAGCATAAGTCTGTAGACCTCAGGGTCAACCCCATTGGTCTTGACAGTGTCACAGATTTGCAAGAATTCAGCTAAAAACTGATGAGGATCTTTCGGTGGAAGTCCATGAAACTTGCAATTCTGTTGCATTAGAGAAACTAATTGAGGCTTAAGCTCAAAGTTGTTTGCTCCAATGGCAGGGATAGAGATGCTTCTCCCATAGAAGTCGGGAGTGGGTGCAGTAAAGTCACCCAGCACCTTCCTTGCATTGTTGGCATTGTTGTTGTTTTCGGCTGCCATGTATTCTTCTAGTTTGAAGATTTCTGTTAGGTCCTCTATAGAGAGTAGTGCTCTAACTTCTCTTAGCTTCCACTTTAAGGTCCTTTCAGGTTCAGGGTCAGCCTCAACAAGAATGCTTTTGTCTTTGCTCCTGCTCATATGAAAGAGAAGAGAATAAGAAAATATGGAATCCTCTATGTCACAGTATAGATATTCCTTGAGATGTCAGAGGAAGAGAAGAATAGAAGGAGGAGGTAGAAGAAGAATTCGAACTTATCAAGAGAGATGGAGTTCGAATTGTTGATAGTGGAGGAGTGTTAGTCCATAAATAGAAGGATGTGAGAAGAGGGGAAGAAATTTTTGAAATTAAAGTAAAAGATTTTAAAATGATTTTGAAAAATTGAAGAATGATTTTCGAAAATTAAAGTTCGGAAAGAGATAAAGTAATTTTTGAAAAAGATTTTGAAATTACAAAAGAAAAAGATATGATTGAAAAGTTATGGTTTTAAAAAGATATGATTCAAAAGATATGATTGAAAAATAATTTAAAAAGATTTGATTTTTAAAATTAATGACTTGGCTAACAAGAAATTTAAAAGATATGATTCAGACATTAAACCTTTCTCAACAGAAAAGGCAACATACGTGAAATGTTGAATCAAATCATTAATTGTTAGCAAGTATATTTGAAAAATGGAAAGAAATTGATTTTGAAAATATATGATTGAAAAGATATGATTTGAAAAGATTTGATTTTGAAAAATTCTGGAAACTTGAAAAAAAATTTGAATTAAAAACAAAATCTTCCCTCTTGTGCCATCCTGGCATTAAACGCCCAGAATGGTATCCATTCTAGCGTTTAACGCCCAAAATTCTACCCTTTTCGGCGTTAAACGCCCAGCCATGTGCCCTGGCTGGCGTTTAAATGCCAGTTTTCCTTCTTTGTAATTTTTTTGGATTTTTTGAAAATTATATGGAAAGAAAATAAAGAGATTCAAAATTTTTAATAAGAATTCCAGGAATCATGCAATGTTAGTCTAAAGCTTTAGTCTAAAAAGATTAGACATGGCTAGCCAAGCTTCAGCAATACATTACATTCAAGAGCCAAATTGATGAAAATCAATCAGCTTTGGTGATGATGAAAACATCACCTTGAAACTCTAGAATTCATTCTTAAAAATTTTGAAGAAAAATACCTAATCTAAGCAACAAGATGAACCGTCAATTGTCCAAACTCAAATAATCCCCGGCAACGGCGCCAAAAACTTGGTGCACGAAATTGCGATCATCAATGGCGCCATCAACATGGTACGCTCAATTGCAATCTCAACTCTTTATCATAACTTCGCACAACTAACCAGCAAGTGCACTGGGTCATCCAAGTAATAAACCTTACGCGAGTAAGGGTCGATCCCACGGAGATTGTTGCTATGGAGCAAGCTATGGTCATCTTGTAAATTTCAGTCAGGCGGATTCAAATGGTTATGGAGGATTGATAATTAAAAGATGAATAAAACATAAAATAAAGATAGAGATACTTATGTAATTCATTGGTGAGAATTTCAGATAAGCGTATGGAGATGCTTTCTCCCTTCTGTCTCTCAGCTTTCCTACTGTCTTCATCCAATCCTTCTTACTCCTTTCCATGGCAAGCTGTATTTTGGGCATCACCATTGTCAATGGCTACAGTCCCGTCCTCTCAGTGAAAATGTTCAACACGCTCTGTCATAGCTCGGCTAATCAGCTGTCGGTTCTCGATCATGTCGGAATAAAATCCAGTGATTCTTTTGCGTCTGTCACTAACGCCCCACAGTTGCAAGTTTAAAGCTCGTCACAGTCATTCAATCCTTGAATCCTACTCAGAATACCACAGAAAAGGTTTAGACCTTCCGAATTCTCAAGAATGCCATCATCAATTCTAGCTTATACCACGAGGATTCTGATTAAGGAATCCAAGAGATATCCACTCAAGCCTTGTTTGCATGTAGAACGGAAGTGGTTGTCAGGCACGCGTTCATAAGTGAGAATGATGATGAGCGTCACATAATCATCACATTCATCATATTCTTGGGTGCAAATGAATATCTTAGAACAATAGTAATTGCATAAATACTCGAGGTACAGCAGAGCTCCACACCTTAGAGAACTAGTAGCTTAGGGTTTACAAAGATGAGTAAATGACATAAAAATTCACTTCCGGGCCCACTTGGTGTGTGCTTGGGCTGAGCATTGAAGCTTTCATGTGTAGAGACTTTTCTTGGAGTTAAACGTCAGCTTTTGTGCCAGTTTGGGCGTTTAACTCCCATTATTGTGCCAGTTCCGGCGTTAAACGCCAAAATTCTTGAGCTGATTTGGAACGTCGGTTTGGGCCATCAAATCTCGGGCGAAGTATGGACTATTATATATTGTTGGAAAGACCAGGATATCTACTTTCCAACGCAGTTGAGAGCACGCCAACTGGGATTCTGTAGCTCCAGAAAATCCACTTCGAGTGCAGGGAGGTCAGAATCCAACAACATCTGCAGTTCTTTTTAGCCTCTGAATCAGATTTTTGCTCAGGTCCCTCAATTTCAGCCAGAAAATACCTGAAATCACAGAAAAACACACAAACTCATAGTAAAGTCCAGAAAAGTAATTTTTAAATAGAAACTAATAAAACTAACTAAAACATACTAAAAACATACTAAAAACAATGCCAAAAAGCGTATAAATTATCCGCTCATCATTGAGTCAACATTTTTTTCTGAGCCAATATGGCATTCAGAGCATCAATTTCAAGAACATCCTTCCTCTGAGGCATCCCATTACTCACTGGATTCCTTTCAGCGGTGTACATGAACTAGTTATTTGCAACCATTTCAATGAGTTCTTGAGATTCTGCAGGCATTTTCTTCAGTTGCTTGTATCTTTTCCAATCGTCATAGAGGGATTCAACTTCTTTCTGCCTGAAGGTTTGAACATCCACTCTAAGCTTGCACAGCTTTTGAGGAGGAAAAACTTTGGCCAAGAAAGCCGTGACCAGCTTATCCCACGAGTTCAGGCTATCTCTAGGTTGAGAATCCAACCATATTCTAGCTCTATCTCTTATAGCAAAAGGGAAAAGCATATGCTTGTAGACCTCAGGATCAACTACATTGGTCTTAACAATACCATAGATCTCCAAGAATTCAATTAAGAACTGATAAGGATCTTCTGATGGAAGTCCATAAAACATGCAATTATGTTGCATCAGAGAAACTAATTGAGGCTTTAGCTCAAAATTATTTGCTCCAATGGCAGGGATTGAGATGCTTCTTTCATGGAAGTTGGAATTTGGTGCAGTGAAGTCACCAAGCATCTTCCTTGCATTGTTGTTGGGTTTGGCCATTACTTCTTTTTCGAGATTCTTTGTAAGGTTTTCTCTGGATTGTTGTGCTTTAGCTTCTCTTAGCTTCTTCTTTAGAGTCCTTTCAGGTTTAGGCTCAGCTTCAACAAGAATGTTCTTGTCCTTGCTCCCACTCATATGAAAAAGAAGAGGATAGAAAAGGAAGAGGAATCCTATATGTCACAGTATAGAGATTCCTTTATGTAAGTAGAAGAAGAAAAGAATAGAAGAATGATGTAAAGAGAAGAGATGAAGAATTCAAACACAGAGAGGGAGAGAGGGTTCGAATTATAAGAAGAAGAGAAGAGTGTTAGTGATTAAAAAAATAAATAGAAGAAGATGAGAGAGAGTTTTTGAAAATAATTAAAAGGAAATGGAAAATATTTTTGTTTTTATTTTAAAATTTTGTTAGAATTCGAAAAAATTAAGAGAAGAAACAGAATAAAATTAAAATTTAGAACAATTAGTTAATTAAAAAGAATTTTGAAAAAGAAGTTAATGATTATCAAAAATTAGAGAGATAAAAGTAGTTAGGTGGTTTTGAAAAAGATAAGAATTTAAAATCAAACAAAAAGTTAAGTAGTTAATTGAAAAAAATTTGAAAATCAATTTTGGAAAGATAAGAAGTTAGAAATGATTTTGAAATTGATTTTGAAAAAGATATGATTTGAAAAAGATATGTTTGAAAAGATATGATTGAAAAGATATAATTAAAAAGATATGAGTGAAATTTATTTTGAAAAAGATATGAAAATAAAATTTAGAAAGATTTGATTTGAAAATTAAAGTTAATGACTTGACTAACAAGAAACTAAAAGATATGATTCTAGAATTTAATTGTTGAACCTTTCTTAACAAGAAAGTAAAAAACTTGAAAATTTTGAATCAATCACATTAATTGTTAGTAAAGTTTTTGAAAATTTGAAATGAAATTAAGAAAAATATTTTGAAAAATAATTTTTAAAATTTTCAAAAAACATAAAAGAAAAGATGAAAAAGGTTTGATTTTTTAAAAAGTTTTGAAAGGATAAGATTTTTGAAATTGAAATCTTGACTTTACTTACAAGAAACAACTTATTTTAAAATTTTTTGACTAAGTCAATCCAAAGATTTAGAATTTATGAGTGAAATGAGGAAAATATATTTTTTTGAATTTTTTTTTGAATTTTTAATGAGGAGAGAGAAAAATCACAAAATGACTCAACACATAAAAATTTTGGATTAAAACAAATGATGCATGCAACAACACTATGAATTTCAAGATGAACACCAAGAATACTTTGAAGATCATGATGAACATCAAGAACATATTTTTGAAAAATTTTCAGGAAAAGAAAAACATGCAAGACACCAAACTTAGAAAATTTTCATGTTTAGACACTTTGAATTAAAAAATGCATATGAAAAACAAGAAAGACACAAAACAAGAAAATTTTAGGATCAAACAAGGAGACTTATCAAGAACAACTTGAAGATAATGAAGAATGCAATGCATGAATTTTCAAAATTTTTTTTAGACAAATTAAAACATGCAATTGACACCAAACTTAAAACTTGACCCTAGACTCACATAAGAAACACACAATATTTTTTTATTTTTTATAATTTTATGATTTTTATAAATTATTTTTGAAAAAGAAAATAAGAAACTTAAAATTTTTATTAAGAATTCCAGGAATCATGCAATGTTAGTCTAAAACTTTAGTCTAAAAAGATTAGACATGGTCAGCCAAGCTTCAGCAAGACATTGCATACAACAGCCAAATTGATGGGAATCAACTAGCTCTTAAAAATTCTGAAGAAGAAAATAAAAAGAAAAATACCTAATCTGAGCAACAAGAAGAACTGTCAGTTATCCAAACTCGAACAATCCCCGGCAACGGTGCCAAAAACTTGGTGCACAAAATTGTTATCCCTTGGCATGGCTCTAAAAACTTGATGCACAATACCATGATTCACACGTCTCTTCACAACTTCGCACAACTGACTAGCAAGTGCACTAGGTCATCTAAGTAATACCTTACGTGAGTAAGGTTCAATCCCACGGAGATTGTCAGCTTGAAGCAAGCTATGGTCATCTTGTAAATCTCAATTAGGCGGATTCAAATGGTTATGGGAGTTTTGATAATTAAAAGATAAATAAACATAAAACAAAGATAGAGATACTTATGTAATTCATTGGTGGGAATTTTAGATAAGCGTATGGAGATGCGTTATTCCTTCTGAATCTCTAATTTCCTACTGTCTTCATTCAATCATTCATACTCCTTTCTATGGCAAGCTGTATGTTGGGGATCACCGTTGTCAATGGCTACCTCCTGTCCTCTCAGTGAAAATGGTCCTCTACGGTTTTTGTATGGTAAATCAACTGTCGGATTTCTCGTCTCGGATGAAAAATACCAGGCACAGCTATCACCTTGCTAATTAGCTGTTGGTTCTTGATCATGTCGGAATAGGATCCAATGATCCTTTTGCGTCTGTCACTATGCCCCGCAATCGTGAGTATGAACCTCGTCATAGTCATCCCTTCCCAGATCCTACTCGGAATACCACAGATAAGGTTTAGACTTTCCGGATCTCAGGAATGCTACCAATTTATTCTAGCCTATACCACGAAGGTTCTAATCTCAGATTCAGATGCCCCATTGTCCGAGGGGAGTTGATGTGAATCATTGATTAGAAACCCAATAGATACACACTCTAGCTTTCGCAGGTAGAATGGAAGTGGTTGTTAGGCACGCGTTCATAAATTGAGAATGGTGATGAGTGTCACGGATCATCAAATTCTTCATGTTGAAGTGCGAGTGAACATCTTAGAATAAGAATAAGCTTGAATTGAATAGAAAATAGCAGTAATTGCATTAATACTCAAAGAACAGCAGAGCTCCACATCTTAATCTGTGGTGTGCAGAAATTCCACCGTTGAAAATACATAAGTCATGAAGGTCCAAGCATGGCCGAATAGCCAGCCTCCCCAAAGTGATCAACAGATCAAAAGATGATCAAAAGGTCCAAAGATGTTCCAAAAGATATAAAGATTTATGAGTACAATAGTAAAAAGTCCTATTTATACTAAACTAGTTACTAGGGTCATAGAAATAAGTAAATGATGCAAAAATTCACTTCCGGGCCCACTTGGTGTGTTCTTGGGCTGAGCATTGAAGCTTTCATGTGTAGAGACTTTTCTTGGAGTTAAATGCAAGTTTGGGTGTTTATCTGCAGCTTCTATCCTGTTTCTGGCATTTAACGCCAGAATAGGGCAGGAACTTGGCATTTGAATGCCAGTTTGCATCGTCAAAACTGGAGAAAAGTATGGAGTATTATATATTGCTGGAAAGCCTAGGATGTATACTTTCCAACGCAATTGAGATCGCGCAATTTGGGTTTCTGTAGCTCCAAAAAATCCATTTCGAGTGCAGGGAGGTCAGAATCCAACAGCATTAGCAGTCCTTTTTCAGCCTCTGAATTAGATTTTTGCTCTGGTCCCTCAATTTCAGCCAGAAAATACCTAAAATCATAGAAAAACACACATACTCACAGTAAAGTCTAGAAATGTGAATTTTTCTTAAAAACTAATAAAAATATACTAAAAAGTAGCTATATCCTACTAAAACCTACCTAAAAACAATGCCAAAAAGCGTATAAATTATCCGCTCATTAGCACGCCGAACAGAAGAATCACTATCTTACAAAGGGCTTGGCACGCCAGACCCTGGGCGTGCCACGCAGGTCAACTTTCAAGAGAGCTTGATCAAGCATGCAACAAGGGAGCTTGATCAAAAGTGCAGCAAGAATCACTATCTTACAAAGGGCTTGGCACGCCAGACCTTGGGCGTGCCACGCTAGTTCAACTTTCAAGAGAGCTTGATCAAGCATACAGCAAGGGCGTGGCACGCTAGACCCTGGGCGTGCCACGCAAGTTCAAGTCTCCAGAGGCAAGAAGAAGAGGAAAAAGGCTAGGGCGTGCCACTTAAGCTCAAAGGCGTCGCACGCCAGGCTACATGGGTATTAAAAGACCTTAGGTGTGCCACTTTAGCTCGAAAGCATGGCACAACAGGGATGTTATTGAAGAAGAGCATGCCACTTGAGGGACTGGGCGTGGCACGCCATGCCAGAATTGGAGGAGCACATGGCACGCCACTGAAGCGCCAGCCACACGCGAGCTGGGAAGTCACACTTATTCATTTTCTTTTCCCTCCAAATTGTAATTTTCCTTTTAACTTTTGAAATTCTTTTATTTTGAGAGCTAGGAGTAGTATAAATACCCCCAAGAAGTACTGAAAAAAGGGGGTTAAGCAGTTAGAGAGCTAAGTTTTAGATCCACTTTTACACTTCATCATATTCTTTACTTTTGAGTACTTTTTTTTGAGCTATGAGTAGCTAAATTCTGTCTCATTGAGAGAGGCAGCTCTGTTGTACTTGATGGATTAATGATAGTGAAATTCTTCTTCTCTTCATCTTCTCTTTGATTTGCTAGACGGAATTTTGATTTCCATGCTTAGTGTTCCATTATCTTGGAAAAGAGATTGAATGCAAAAATGGGTTTCATGGGAACCATGGAAAAGGAAACATGAAACCATGCTTGAAATCCATTCTCAATTGATTAATTCATCAATTGATTAAAACTGTTCAAATTTACCAATCTCGGTGGATACGATCCCACTCCACTGTGGGTTATTACTTGACGATAATTTTGGTGCGCTTGCCAAAAAACTGGATTCATAATAAAAAATTTTATGGGGTGTGAATTCCAAAGTCATCAAGTTTTATGGCGCCGTTGTCGGGGATTGGTTTAAATTTGACAGTGATTAAATTGATTGGAGAGCTAGATTAAGCAATTTAATTTCCTTGTTATTTTATATTTTTTTAGTGCTCTTTTTTTTCATCTATATTCTGATTTCTATCCTTTCTTTTTTTAGATTATTTTAGTTATCCATTGTCCATATTTCCATCCTTCTAACTGTTTGATTAATTGCATCAACAAAACTAACCATTAATCTCAACAAGATTTTTTTATTTCACTTGTTCTCTACTTGTTATTTGCTAAGTGTATGACATGTAGAAGAGGAGGAACTATATCTCCCTTCGATAGTGAACCTGAGAGGACCTTCCTTAGATTATGGAGGAAAGCAAGAGGCAAAGGCATAGTTGGAGAAGAAGAAGTGGAGAAAGATCTAGAAACCACTATGGAGGAAGAAGCACATAACCATGTTGGAAAGGAAGCTAGTAATCATGTTGGGCAAGAAAGGAGAGTCTTAGGCTCCTATATCAACCCAAATCTAGGAAACTGTGGCAGGAGCATCCTAAAGCCAACAATCCATGCCAATAACTTTGAGTTGAAACCTCAACTCATCACACTTGTCCAGAATAATTGTTTATACGGAGGAGGTGCCCAAGAGGACCCAAACCAACATCTCAATACATTCTTGAGGATCTATGACACTGTAAAGACCAATGGTGTACATCTGGACACCTACAAGCTACTTTTGTTCCCTTTCTCACTCAGAGACAAGGCAACAAAGTGGTTGGAAGCATTTCCCAAGGAGAGCTTAACCACATGGGTTGATGTTGTAAACAGATTCCTTGCAAGATTTTACCCTCCACAAAGAATCAACAGGCTAAGAGCTAAGGTGCAAACTTTCAGACAAGAAGATGGTGAAACACTCTATTAGGCCTGGGAGAGATTCAAAGATTTGACAAGAAGATGCCCACCATAAATGCTCAATGATTGGGTACAACTACACATCTTCTATGAAGGGCTGTCCTATAAATCAAAGAAGGCTGTGGATCATTCTTCAGGAGGCTCACTCAACAAGAAGAAAACCATTGAAGAAGCCATAGATGTCATTGAGACTGTAGCTGAAAATGAGTATTTCTATACTTCAGAAAGAATTCAGAAGAAAGGAGTGCTAGAACTCAATTCTGTGGACGCCTTGTTAGCTCAAAACAAGGCAATTGCAGCACACTAGCAGCCTTAACCAAGAAGATGGAGGCTAATCAAGTCTCAGCCATTCAAGACCAAACTTCTCAACAAGAAGGAAGTGCATAAGAATCTGAAGGTGACTAGAAATAAGCTAATTATGTGAACAACTCATCCAGACCACCATATGACCCCAACTCCAAGACATACAACCCAGGCTGGAAGAACCACCCAAATTTTGGGTGGGGAAACCAACAAAGCCATAACTAGGACCACAACAAACCTTATCTATCAAATCAACACAACACTCACAACCCCAACCATTAGACAAACAACCATAGATCTTACCATAATTCATAAAACACATCATACCATGGTAACAAACCAACACACAACAATCACCATCAAGACACACTACCCTCAACCATGCAACCATGTGAAATCAAGAGCAACTTTGAGAGAATGGAGGCTGTAATAGCACAACTATCATCACAGCTTGAAGGAGCTGTTTCTACCCTTTTGGAGAGACAAACGTAGACTGATAGAAGGATAGACGCCAATCAAGAAAAATACAGGTCAAATCTGAAAAATCAAGGCGCAGTAATCTCAAAGTTGGAAGCACAAGTAGGGATCTTATCCAAGCAAATCCCAATGCCCACACAAACATTTTCCAGTGATACCATGGCCAACCTGAGAGGTAAATGCAAAGCCATTACACTTAGAAGTGGGAAGGTTGTAGAAGAAGGAACCCCAAGCAAAGACAACCATGAAGAAGAACTTGCAAAAAAGCATGAAAACAAGAATGACGAAGAGGCCTATGCTCCATCCTCATCAAAACCAGTCTAGAAGCCTTATGTGCCCAAGGCACCATACCCACAAAGGCTGGGAAAAGATGGGAAGGATGGCCAATTCTCTAAGTTCTTAGAGATCTTCAAGAAGCTCCAAATCAATATACCATTTGCTGAGGCATTGGGGTAGACGCCACTTTATGCCAAATTCTTGAAAGAGATCATAACAAGAAAAAAGAACTGGGGGGCAAAGGAGTCCATAGTACTAATTGAGGAATGTAGCGCCATCATACAAAAGAAGCTACCTCAGAAGATGAAGGACCCAGGGAGTTTCCAAATCCCATGCATCATAGGGGATATCACTATTGAGAAAGCTTTGTGTGACCTGGGAGCTAGCATAAATCTCATGTCCCTAACCATGATGAGAAGGATGAAGATCGAGGAAGCCAAGCCAACAAGAATGGCACTCTAATTGGCTGATAGAACATTCAAGTTTCCACATGGGGTAGTGGAAGATTTGTTGGTGAAAATGGGAGAATTCATTTTCCTAACTGACTTTGTTGTGCTGGACATGGAAGAAGAGGCCAAAACATCAATCATCCTAGGAAGGCCATTCTTAGCTACTGCCAGAGCCATTACTGATGTGCAAAAAAGGGAACTAGTCTTGAGATTGCATGAAGAGAAGATGGTCTTCAATGTCTTTAAGGCAATGAGTTACCCCAAAGAGTCCATAAGAGAATGCATGATGGTAGACACCATAGAATAGATAGTTCAAGGAGTTTTAGAAGAAGAACAATGTGAAGGAACTATGGAGCTAGAACAACAAGCATCAAGTAGAGAACTACCACAAGGAATCATGAAGAATTCAATCATACCAACCACCATGGACAACAATGAAGCAGAGGCACCAAAACTAGAGTTGAAGACCTTACTCCCAAGCTTGAAATATGCATACTTGGGTGACAACAACACTTACCCAGTGATCATCAATTCAAGCTTGAGTAAGGAACAAGAAAAGGAACTTATCCAAGTGTTGAGACAACACAAGGATGCTATAGGCTGGACACTTCCAGATTTAAAAGGGATCAGTCCTTTAATGTGCATACACAAGATCCTACTTGAGGAGGATGCCAAACCTTCAAGGCAACAACAAAGGAGGCTGAATCCAACCATGAATGAAGTGGTTCAAAAAAGGGAGGGATCACTATTGTGCCAAATGAAAAGAATGAACTAATATCCACAAGGACAGTGACCGGATGGCGCATGTTCATTGACTATCGGAAACTCAATAAAGCTACCTAGAAAGGCCATTTTCCCCTGCCCTTCATGGACCAGATGCTTGAAAGAATCGCAGGGCATGAATACTACTGCTTCCTGGATGGTTACTCTGGCTACAACCAAATAGTTATAAACCCCAAGGACCAAGAGAAAACCTCTTTTACTTGTCCCTATGGAGTTTTCGCTTACCGGAGGATGCCCTTTGGATTGTGCAATGCACCTGCAACATTCCAAAGGTGCATGCTCTCCATATTTTCAAACATGGTTGAAAAGTTCATAGAAGTATTCATGGACGACTTTTTTGTGTTTGGAAATTCATATTCTGATTGCCTGTGTCATCTTGCCCTAGTGCTAAAGAGGAGCCAAGAAACCAACTTGGTTTTAATCTGGGAGAAGTGCCATTTTATAGTAACTGAGGGGGTGGTTCTTGGTCACAATATTTCTAAAAATGGCATAGAAGTGGACAAGGCAAAGGTAGAAGTAATAGAGAAGTTACCTCCACCTTGCAATGTCAAGGCAATCAGAAGCTTTTTAGGACACGCTGAGTTCTATAGGAGGTTTATTAAAGATTTTTCAAAGATTGCAAAACCTCTTAGCAACCTACTTCTCTCAAATACTCCCTTTGTTTTTGATAGAGAGTGCATGGTAGCCTTTGATGAGCTTAAGAAGAGACTATCCTCTGCACCTATTATAGCACCACCTAGCTGGGATCTTCCCTTCGGATTAATGTGTGATGCATCTGATTTTGTTGTTGGTGCCGTTCTAGGACAGAGGAAAGACAACGCCAAACAGAAGAATCACTTACTTACAAAGGGCGTGGCACGCCAGACCCTGGGCGTGCCACGCTAGTTCAACTTTCCAGAGAGCTTGATCAAGAATGCAGCAAGGGAGTGGCATGCCAGACCCTGGGTGTGGCACGCTAGTTCAAGTCTCCAGAGGCAAGAAGAAGAGGAAAAAGGCTAGGGCGTGCCACTTAAACTCGAAGGTGTGTCACGCCAACCTATATGGGTATTAAAAGACCCTGGGCGTTCCACTTGAGCTTGAAGACGTCGCACGCCAGGGATGTTATTGAGGAAGAGCATGCCACTTGAGGGACTGGGCGTGGCATGCCAAGCCAGAATTGGAGGAGCACATGGCACGCCACTGAAGCGCCAGCTACACGCCAACTGGGAAGTCATGCTTATTAAGTTTCTTTTCCCTCCAAATTGTAATTTTCCTTTTCACTTATGTAATTCTTTTATTTTGAGAGCTAGGAGTATTATAAATACCCCCAAGAAGTACTGAAAAAAGGGGTTAAGTAGTTTGAGAGCTAAGTTTTAGATCCACTTTTACACTTCATCATCTTCTTTACTTTTGAGTACTTTTCTTTGAACTTTAAGTAGCTAAATTCTCTCTCATTGAGAGAGGGAGCTCTGTTGTACTTGATGGATTGATGATAGTGAAATTCTTCTTCTCTTCATCTTCTCTTTGATTTGCTAGAAGGAATTTTATTTTCCATGCTTAGTGTTCAATTATCGTACAAAAGAGATTGAATGCAAAAATGGGTTTCATGGGAACCTTGGAAAAGAAAATATGAAACCATGCTTAAAATCCCTTCTCACACTTGAGTAGGATCTGGGTTATGGTGTTTGGATTTGGTGACATATAATCCTCCCTCTACTTGGACCTATGATGATGTGTGGTATAATCAGGGACTAAGCATATCCCTCTTCATGAACAATTAGACCAAGGAATTGGCTATTGATCAAGATCTAAGAGATTGAGTTACCAAGGGATTGGGGCTTAATCAATCATGATTGACAAGAGGTCAATGAGTTACATGATTGAAGAGGATATAAGCTGGAATTGATCCAAAGAGACAACATCTCCTGATCTCAATGAATTTTCCTATTCTTATCTACCACTTTCTTTATAACTTGCTTTTACATTCTGCAATTCCCCATTCCCATTTACAATTAAGTCATTTATGATTCTACACTTTACATTCTGCCATTTCCATTTACGCACTATATTGCTTTTCTTTACAGTTTAGCTGTTTACATTTCTGCCATTTATAATTCTGCAATTACAATCTATCTGTCCTACTTGACGAATTCATCTATTGGTGCGCCTGCCAAAAGAGTGGATTCATAATAAAAAATTTTATGGGGTGTGAATTCCAAACTCATCATGCGTGCGCACAAGGCTGTGCATCCGCACATATCAGAATGTCCTGAAATTCTGTAACCTTGCAGAATTTCAGTTTTTCAACACCTACTTTGAATGATCATAACTTCCGCTACAAAATTCCAAATTTTGCAAACTTTGTATCAAATCGAAGGGTTTTCAATAATCTTTATTTCTAAACAAATTGCAACAAATTTTGAAAACCAAGGAAAAAGTTATAATCAAACAAAGTTCACCTAAAATCCATTTTTTACCCCAAAAACCACATAAGCTTAAATTAACCAACTTTCAAACCAAAACCAAATCAAAATCTACCCAATCATCATAAACCACCACCACACACACAGCACATTACCTCTTCATATCATTCTCCTCAATTTCACTTAAATTATTCAACTATTATACCATATCTCACTACCAACTCCATAATTTCCTTCTTAATCATAATTCCACACTCATAATCATAATCAATCAACAACAACCTCAAATACCAAAATAAATCCTCATAAATTCCAATAATCATTATCAAACCCTATCCATCATTAACCAAATCCATAATAAAGCTCATTAGCACCAATGATATCCAATAATCCTCAACAACCACAATAACCAACAATCAATTATCATCATCAATATATATCATCAAACATCATAATCATCAATATCCTTTATTCCAACCCACCATAAACATTTTACATTAACTCATCATCTTAATTTCTCAAAATTCTCATTATCCATCAATATAAATAATAATCATCAATACTCATCAACATCAATAATCTCCAACAATCATCATCATCTATAATAAATCTATACACCAACAATTAACATCAATTCACATATAATTACTCATACACCCATAACATTCAATCCTATCTTAGGGTCAACTAGCCTAAGTGTCCATGAACATTGCATATTACATAAAGAAAATTGAAACCATACCTTGGCTGATTCCCAAACGCGCCAAATACCAAAACAAAGCCACCAAGCTTGATCCAAAGCCTCATCCAACTCCAACAAACACCAAGGCTCAAACTAACAACACATATATCACCAACATCAAAACCTAAGATACACAAAACAACTAAACACAAGGGTCTAGTGGAACCTTACCTTATCCAATGAGATTATAGGTAAAATCCATTAATTACTCGCTACTAGAGATCACCTAAACAACCAAAACCACAAAATCTACTCAAAAACGTAGAAATCTAGGGCACGAAACTGAGAAGTGAGACGCAAATTCTTACCAGATTTCTTGGGATAGAAACATAGAGCTCGACAAGAACATCGTGTGGCCACAAACGGCTCGTCAATCAAAGCTCCGGATCAAAAGTTATGGCTTCCGGAAGGTGGAGGTGAAAAGTAACCAACCCTCACCTCTCCTCTCTTCTCAATCTGCGCCCCTCTCTCTTTGTGGGGAGGAAAATGAGCTGAAAAGCTCATTAAGTGAGCTTATATATGTTGGACCTTGGGCCCAGTTTGGGTCCGGTCCAACTCGTTAGCATTTTTTGTGCGTTTGGCCCACTTTGGGCCAAAACCTTTAAGATTAGTGCCCGGTTTTTTATTCTAAATTATTTTTCTCCTTTCAAAACAATAAATTAATTTTCAAAACATTATTTTCTAAAATACGTGGTACTGGACAGTTTAGAGCCGGTACTGCCGGCTTAAGCGCCGGGCACTAAAATTATTTTATTAAAACGGTTTTACGTGAAAACGGGGGTTCTTACACTTGAAATCCCCTATCATACTTGAGTATATCTGGGCTTTAGGATTGGATATGGTGACATGAAATCCACACACTATTTGGATCTATGAGGATGTGTGGTATAATCAGGGACCAAGCTTATCTCTCTTCATGAGTAATTAGACCAAGGAATTGGCTGATTATCAAGATTTTAGAGATTGAATCACCAAGGGATTGGTGTTCAATCAATCATGATTTCCAAGAGGTCAATGAGTTGCACGATTGAAGAAGAGATGATCTAAATTGAATCCAAAGAGAGCAACATCTCCTAATCCTAACCGCAATGAATTTCCCCTATTCTTATCTTCCCTATTCTTTATAGCTTTCTTTAATTTCTGCTATTACCTATTCCTCATTCACAATTCAGTCATTTATGTTCCAACACTTTATATTCTTGTTATTTACTTTTCTGCACTTTATTGTTTTTCTTTACCTTTAAGTCATTTATATTTCTGCTAATTTAGAATTATGTACTCAACAATCTCTATTTCTTAGCTTGACTAATTCACTTATTGATTAAAGTTGCTCAATCTACCAATCTCTTTGGTGTGCTTGCTAAGGAACGAATTCATTATATAGTGACTGAATTCCAGTCATCATCTGGCCGGGTGATAGTCAAGTATATGAGACCTCCAACTAACTGTCGATAAAGAGTAGGGTTATCCAAAATATTGCCATCTATAGGGGTAAATCTAACATTAGGCTCAATGGGAGTTGACTTAGTGAGACTATCTGTAATCCCACAAGCAAGAAGATCAGAAGCATACTTAGCTTGAGAAAGATAGATGCCATCATCTGTGGATATGACCTCCAGACCAAGAAAATAACTGAGAGAACTGATGATTGGATTTTTGATGGTTTAGAATTTCACTAATGAAATCTCGTTGTAAAGTATAGTTTCTAAACCAAGCAATAATCCTTTCATACAAAAGATTCTTTGTCACAAGTAACAAACCCCTAAATTTATAAACCGAAATATTGAACCTCGGGTCGTTCTCTCTAGGAATTGTAATGAAGTGTCTTGTTATTGGTTATGAGTTATTTTGGGGTTTTTGAGATTTTAGACAAGAAATATAAATGGCAAGGAAAATAAACTAACAGCTAACAAAGCTCTTGTAAAATGAGTGTGAATGATCAAAAGTGAGTGAATCCCCATTTCTCTTCAATCCTTAGTAGTGGACGAAATTGTGATTCATTTGTTATTGTATTTTGTAAAATTCATTGCTTTTTCAACTATGTATGGACACAACTCCGTTCAACTTAACCAGCAAGTGTACTGGGTCATCCAAGTAATACCTTACGTGAGTAAGGGTCGATCCTACAGAGATTGTTGGTATGAAGCAAGCTATGGTCACCTTGTAAATCTCAGTTAAGTGGATTCATAGGGTCAGATGTAATTGGATTAGATAATTTAAAAGATAAATAAAATAAAAAGGGATAGAAATACTTATGTAAATCAATAGTGGGAATTTCATATAGGCGTGTGGAGATGCTAGAATCCTTTCGAATCTCTACTTTCTTATTGCTCTCGTCCAATCCTTCTTACTCCTTTCCATGGCAAGCTCTATGTAGGGCATCACCATCATCAATGGCTACTTTTAATCCTCTCGGGAAAATGGTCCTATGCGCTGTCACTGCACGGCTAATCGTTTGGAGGCATCACCCTTGTTGATAGCTACATCCCATCCTCTCAATGAAAATGGTCCAAATGCTCTGTCACAGCATGGCTAATCATCTGTCGGTTCTCAATCAGGTTGGAGTAGAATCCATTGATTCTTTTGCGTTTGTCATCACGCCCAGCCTTCAGAAGTTTGAAGCTCGTCACAGTCATTCAATACCAGAATCCTACTCGGAATACCACAGACAAGGTTAGACTTTTCGGATTTTCAGGATCCTACTCGGAATACCACAGACAAGGTTAGACTTTCCGGATCCCCATGAATGCCGCCATCTATCTAGCTTATACCACAAAGATTCTGTTGGGGAATCTAAGAGATATGCGCCCGGCCTAGAGTAGAACGGAACTGGTTGTCAGTCACGCGCGTTCATAGGTGAGAATGATGATGAGTGTCACGGATCATCACATTCATCAAAGTGTTGCGCAACGTATATCTTGGAATAAGAATAAAATAGAATTGAATAGAAAGTAATAGTAATTGTATTGAAACTTGAGGTACAGCAGAGCTCCACACCCTTAATCTATGGTATGCAGAAACTCCATCGTTGAAAATACATAAGTGAAAGGTTCAGGCATGGCCGAATGGCCAGCCCCCTGAATGATCAAAAGACTGAATGGTCAAAGACTAAAAAGTCAAAAGATTAAACTGTCAAAAGATGTCTAATACAATAGTAAATTATCCTATTTATACTAGACTAGCTACTAGGGTTTACATGAGTAAGTAATTGATGCATAAATCCACTTCCGGGGCCCAGTTGGTGTATGCTTGGGCTGAGCTTGTTCTATCCACGAGCTGAGGCTTCTCCTGGAGTTGAACTCCAAGTTATAATGTGTTTTGGGCGTTCAACTCCGGATCATGACGTGTTTCTGGCGTTTAACTCCAGACAACAGCATGTACTTGGCGTTCAACACAAATTTATGTCGTCAATTTCCGAATAAAGTATGGACTATTATATATTGCTGGAAAGCTCTGGATGTCTACTTTCACGCTGTTGAGAGCGCGCCATTTGGAGTTCTGTAACTCCAGAAAATCCATTTCGAGTGCAGGGAGGTCAGATTCCAACAGCATCAGCAGTCCTTTTGTCAGCCTTTTTCAGAGTTTTGCTCAAGTCCCTCAATTTCAGCCAGAAATTACCTGAAATCACAGAAAATCACACAAACTTATAGTAAAGTCTAGGAATGTGAATTTAACATAAAAACTAATGAAAACATCCCTAAAAGTAGCTTGAACTTACTAAAAACTACCTAAAAACAATGCCAAAAAAGCGTATAAATTATCCGCTCATCACAACACCAAACTTAAATTGTTGCTTGTCCCCAAGCAACTGAAAATCAAATAGGATAAAAAGAAGAGAATATACTATAAATTCCAAAATATCAATGAATATTAATTATAATTAGATGAGCGGGACTTGTAGCTTTTTGCTTCTGAACAGTTTTGGCATCTCACTTTTTCCTTTGAAGTTCAGAATGATTGGCTTCTCTAGGAACTTAGAATTTCGGATAGTGTTATTGACTTTCCTAGTTAAGTATGTTGATTCTTGAACACAGCTACTTATGAGTCTTGGCCGTGGCCCTAAGCATTTTGTTTTCCAGTATTACCACCGGATACATAAATGCCACAGACACATGACTGGGTGAACCTTGTCAGATTGTGACTCAGCTTTGCTAGAGTCCCCAGTTACAGGTGTCCAGAGCTCTTAAGCACACTCTTTTTGCTTTGGATCACGACTTTAACCACTCAGTCTCAAGCTTTTCACTTGGACCTGCATGCCACAAGCACATGGTTAGGGACAGCTTGATTTAGCCGCTTAGGCCTGGATTTTATTTCCTTGGGCCCTCCTATCCATTGATGCTCAATGCCTTGGATCCTTTTTACCCTTGCCTTTTGGTTTTAAGGGCTATTGGCTTTTTCTGCTTGCTTTTTCTTTTTCTTTCTATTTTTTTCGCCATTTTTTTTCGCACAAGCTTTTGCTTTTCACTGCTTTTTCTTGCTTCAAGAATCAATTTCATGATTTTTCAGATTATCAATAACATTTCTCTTTGTTCATCATTCTTTCAAGAGCCAACAATTTTAACATTCATAAACAACAAGATAAAAAATATGCACTGTTCAAGCATTCATTCAGAAAACAAAAAGTATTGTCACCACATCAATATAATTAAATTAAATTGAAGGATAAATTCGAAATTCATGTACTTCTTGTTCTTTTGAGTTAAAACATTTTTCATTTAAGAGAGGTGAAGGATTTCATGGAATTTATTCATAGCTTTAAGACATAGTTACTACATACTAATGATCATGAAATAAAGACACAAAACATAGATAAACACAACATAAAAACCGAAAAGCAGAAAGAAATAAGAACAAGGAATGAATCCACCTTAGTGGCGTCTTCTTCTTGAAGGTTCAACAATGTCCTTAAGCTCTTCTATGTCCCTTCCTTGCCTTTGTTGCTCCTCCCTCATTGCTCTTTGATCTTCTCTTATTTCATGGAGAATGATGGCCTGGAGTGCTCGTGATGTTCCACCCTTAATTGTTCCACATTGTGGCTCAAATCTTCTAAGGAGGTGTTGAGTTGTTCCCAATAATTATTGGGAGGAAAGTGCATCCCTTGAGGCATCTCAGGGATTTCTTGATGATGAGCTTCCTCATGCATCTCTTGAGATCCGTGGAGGGTCTCTCTTGCTTGCTCCATCCTCTTCTTGGTGATGGGCTTATCCTCCTCAATGGAGATGTCTCCTTCTATGATAACTCCAGCTGAGTAACATAGATGGCAAATAAGGTGAGGAAAAGCTAGCCTTGCCATGGTGGAGGGCTTGTCGGCTATTTTCTAGATTTCATTGGAGATGACCTCATGAACTTCTACTTCCTCTCCAATCATGATGCTATGAATCATGATGGCCCGATCCACAGTAACTTCAGATCGGTTGCTAGTGGGAATGATGGAGCGTTGAATGAACTCCAACCATCCTCTAGCCACAGGCTTGAGGTCCAGTCTTCTTAGTTGAACTGGCTTGCCTTTGGAGTCTCTCTTCCATTGAGCTCCTTCCACACATATGTCCATAAGGACTTGGTCCAACCTTTGATTAAAGTTGACCCTTCTAGTGTAGGGGCGTTCATCTCCTTGCATCATGGGCAAGTGGAACGCCAATCTTACATTCTCCGGACTAAAATCTAAGTATTTCCCCCGAACCATTGTGAGATAATTCTTTGGACTCGGGTTCATACTTTGATCATGGTTCCTAGTGATCCATGCATTGGCATAGAACTCTTGAACCATTAAGATTCTGACTTGTTGCATGGGGTTGGTTGGGACTTCCCAACCTCTTCTTCGGATCTCATGTCGGATCTCCGGATACTCATTTTTCTTGAGCTTGAAAAGGACCTCAGGGATCACCTTCTTCTTTGCCACAACATCATAGAAGTGGTCTTGATGGCTTTTGGAGATGAATCTTTCCATCTCCTATGACTCGGAGGTGGAAGCTTTTGTCTTCCCTTTTCCTTTTCTAGAGGATTCTCCGGCCTTAGGTGCCATTGATGGTAGTGGAAAACAAAAAAGATTATGCTTTGACCACACCAAACTTAAAATATTGCTCGTCTTCAAGCAAGAGAAGAAAGAAGAGAAGAAGAAGAAGAATAGAATATGGAGGAGAAGGGGAAGTGTATTCGGCCAAGGGGGAAGATTTGGTTGTGTTGTGTGAAAATGAAGTAGAATGGAAGGGTATATATAGGGAGGGGGGAGGGTGTAGGTTCGACCATTTAGGGTGGGAATGGGTGGGAAAGTGTTTTTGAATTTTGAAGGTAGGTGGGGTTTATGGGGAAGAGTGGATGGATGTGAGTGGTGAATAGGTGATTGGGAAAAGAGTTTGAGGTGATTGGTGAAGGGTTTTTGGGAAGTGTGACATGGGGAAGAGTAAAATAGGATTAAGAGGTAAGGTGGGAATATAGTAGGTGGGGATCCTGTGGGGTCCACAGATCCTGAGGTGATCCTGTGGGGTCCACATATCCTGTGGTAGCAAGGAATTCCATCCCTGCACCAATTAGGCATGTAAAATGCCTTTGCACACAATTCTGGCGTTTAAACGCCGAGTGGTGCACATTCTGGGCGTTCAACGCCCACATGTAACATGTTTCTGGCGTTGAACGCCAGTTTCATGCTTGTTACTGGCGTTCAGCGCCAGAATGTTGCTTGTTTCTGGCGTTCTGCGCCAGATTCATGCTCTGTTCTGGTGTTGAATGCCAGACAGATGCTCCTTACTGGTGTTGAACGCCAGCCCGTGCTTCCTCCAGGGTGCGAATTTTTTTCTGCTGTTTTTTATTCTGTTTTTAATTTTTATGATTTTTTCGTGACTCCACATGATCATGTACCTAATAAAACACAAAATAACAATAAAATAAAATAAAAATTAGATAAATAAAATTTGGTTGCCTCCCAACAAGCGCTTCTTTAATGTCAATAGCTTGACAGGCTCTCATGGAGCCACAAAGGTGATCAGGTCAATGTTGTATAGTCCCAACACCAAACTTAGAGTTTGGATATGGGATCTTAACTCCTTGTGGCCTCCCAACACCAAACTTAGAGTTTGACTGTGGGGGCTCTTCTTGACTCTGAACTGAGAGAAGCTCTTCATGCTTACTCTCTTTTGTCACAGAGGGATGGCCATGTGCCTTAAACACAAGGTAGTCCCCATTCAATTGAAGGACTAATTCACCTCTGTTGACATCTATCACAGCTCCTGCTGTGGCTAGGAAAGGTCTTCCAAGAATGATGCAATCATCCTCTTCTTCCTAGTGTCTAAGATTATGAAATCAGTAGGGATGTAAAGGCCTTCAACCTTTACTAACACGTCCTCCAGTATTCCATAAGCTTGTCTTAATGACTTGTCTGCCAATTGTAATGAGAACAAGGCAGGTTATACCTCAATGATCCCCAGCTTCTCCATTACAGAGAGTGGCATAAAATTTATCCCTGACCCCAGATCACACAGAGCTTTTGCAAAGGTCATGGTGCCTATGGTACAAGGTATCAAAAACTTGCCAGGATCTTGTTTCTTTTGAGGTAAAATTTGCTGAATCCAAGTATCTAGTTAACTAATGAGCAAGGGAGGTTCACTTTCCCAAGTCTCATTACCAAACAACTTGGCATTCATCTTCATGACAGCTCCTAAATATTGAGCAACTTGCTCTCCAGTCACATCTTCATCCTCTTTAGAGGAAGAATAGTCTTCAGAGCTCACGAATGGCAGAAGGAGATTTAATGGAATCTCTATGGTCTCTATATGAGCCTCAGATTCCTTTGGATCCTTAATAGGAAATTCCTTCTTGCTTGAGGGATGTCCCAAGAGGTCTTTCTCACTAGGATTTTCGTCCTCCTCCTCCCTTGTGCATTCGGCCATATTGATTATACCAATGGCCTTGCACTCTCCTTTTGGATTCTCTTCTGTATTGCTTGGGAGAATACTGGGAGGATTTTCAATGACTTTCTTACTCAACTGGCCCACTTGTGCCTCCAGATTTCTAATGGAGGATCTTGTTTCACTCATGAAACTGAAAGTGGCCTTTGACAGATCAGAGACTAGATTGGCTAAATTAGAAGTGTTTTGTTCAGAATTCTCTGTCTGTTGCTGAGAAGATGATGGAAAAGGCTTGCTATTGCTCAGCCTATTGCGTCCACCATTGTTAAAGCCTTGTTGAGGCTTTTGTTGATCCTTCCATGAGAAATTTGGATGATTTCTCCATGATGAGTTATAGGTGTTTCCATAAGGGTCACCCATGTAATTAACCTCTGCCATGGCAGGGTTCTCAGGATCATAAGCTTCTTCAGAAGCTGCCTCTTTAGTACTGTTGGATGCATGTTGCCATCCATTCAGATTTTGAGAGAGCATGTTGACCTGTTTAGTCAACACTTTGTTCTGAGCCAATATGGCATTCAGAGCATCAATTTCAAGAACTCCTTTCTTCTGAGGTATCCCATTATTCACGGAATTTCTCTCAGAAGTGTACATGAATTGGTTGTTTGCAACCATATCAATGAGATCTTGAGCCTCTTAAGGCGTTTTCTTTAGGTGAATAGATCCACCTGTAGAACGGTCCAATGATATTTTCGAAAATTCAGATAGACCATAATAGAATATATCTAATATGGTCCATTCTGAAAACATGTCAGATGGACATCTTTTGGTCAGCTGCTTGTATCTTTTCCAAGCTTCATAGAGGGATTCACCATCTTTTTGTTTGAAGGTTTGAACATCCACTCTCAGCTTGCTCAGCTTTTGAGGAGGAAAGAATTTATCCAAGAAGGGAGTGACCAGCTTATCCCAGGAGTCCAGGCTATCCTTGGGTTGTGAATCCAACCATATTCTAGCTCTGTCTCTTACAGCAAAAGGGAAAAGCATGAGTCTGTAGATTTCAGGATCAACTCCATTTGTCTTTACAGTCTCACATATCTGCAAGAACTCAGTTAAAAACTGATAAGGATCTTCAGATGGAAGTCCATAAAACTTGCAGTTTTGTTTGCATTAAGGCAACTAGCTGAGGTTTCAGCTCAAAGTTATTGGCTCCAATGGCAGGAATGGAGATGCTTCTTCCATCAAATTTGGACGTTGGCTTTGTGAAGTCACCAAGCATTCTCCTTGCATTATTATTATTTTTGGCTGCCATCTCCTTCTCTTGTTCGAAAATTTCTGAAAGGTTGTTTCTGGATTGTTGTAATTTAGTTTCTCTTAGTTTCCTTTTCAGAGTCCTTTCAAGTTCAGGATCAATTTCAACAAGAGTGCCTTTTTTCCTGTTCCTGCTCATATGAAAGAGAAGAAAACAAGAAAAGAAGAGGAATCCTCTATGTCACAGTATAGAGATTTCTTTATGTTAGTAGAAGAAGAAAGGGATAGAAGAAAGAAAAGTGAAGAATCCAAACACAACGGATAGATTGGGTTCGGATTTTTAGATGAAGAGAGATGAAGATAAGTGTTAGTAATTAAAAAATTAAATAGAATAAGAGAGAAGAGATAGAAAATTCGAAAATAATTTTAAAAAAAGGGTTAGTAATTTTCGAAAATTAGAGATAAGATAAGATTAAAATTAAAATTAAAACTAATCAATTAATTAAAAAGAATTTTGAAAAAAGGTGAGATATTTTTGAAATTAGAAAGGGAGAAGTAGTTAGTTGGTTTTGAAAAAGATAAGAAACAAACAAAAAGTTAGTTAGTTGATTGAAAAAGAAATTAAAATCAAATTTGAAAAAGATAAGAAGATAAGAAGTTAGATAAGATATTTTGAAATCAAATTTTGAAAAAGATAAAATTTTTGAAAAAGATAAGATAAAAGATAAAAAGATTTAATTCAAAAATTTGAAATTACTTACTTTACTAACAAGAAACTACAAGATAAGATTCTAGAATTTAAAGATTGAACCTTTCTTAACAAGAAAGTAATAAACTTCAAATTTTTGAATCAATCACATTAATTGTCAGCTAATTTTCGAAAATATGATATAAAGATAAGAAAAAGATTTTGAAAATATTTTGAAAAAGAATTTTGAAATTTTCGAGAAATAGAAAAAAAAATGAAAAAGATATAATTTTTGAAAAAGATTTTGAAGAGATAAGATTTTTAAAATTGAAATTTTTGACTTGACTTGTAAGAAACAACTAATTTTGAAATTTTTTGACCAAGTCAACTCAAATTTTCGAAAATTATGAGAAAAATAAGAAAAAGATATTTTTTTTATTTTTTAATTTTTAATTATGAGAGAGAAAAACACAAACATGACCCAAAACATGAAAATTTTGGATCAAAACACAAGATGCATGCAAGAACACTATGAATGTCAAGATGAACACCAAGAACACTTTGAAGATCATGATGAAAAAATTTTTGATGCAAAGAAAACATGCAAGAAACCAAACTTAGAAATCTTTAATGCATGGACTCTAAAAACGAAAAATGCACATGAAAAATAACAAACAACACAAAACAAGAAATCATCAAGATCAAACAAGAAGACTTGTCAAGAACAACTTGAAGATCATGAAGAACACTATGAATGCATGGAATTTTTGAAAAATGCAAGAAAAAATTTTAAAAAGCATGCAATTGACACCAAACTTAAAAGTTGACTCAAGACTCAAACAAGAAACACAAAATATTTTTTTGATTTTTATGATTTTATGAATTTTTTGGATTTTTATTGATTTTTTTCGAAAATATTTTTGGAAAAATGAAAAAGAAAAGAAAAATTTTGAAAAAGTTTTTTGAAAAGAAAATTACCTAATCTGAGCAACAAGATGAACCGTCAGTTGTCCAAACTCGAAAAATCCCCGGCAACGGCGCCAAAAACTTGGTGGACGAAATTGTGATTCCTTTGTTATTGTATTTTGTAAAATTCATTGCTTTTTCAACTATGTGTGGACACAACTCCGTTCAACTTAACCAGCAAGTGTACTGGCTCATCCAAGTAATACCTTACGTGAGTAAGGGTCGATCCCACAGAGATTGTTGGTATGAAGCAAGCTATGGTCACCTTGTAAATCTCAGTTAAGTGGATTCATAGGGTCAGATGTAATTGGATTAGATAATTTAAAAGATAAATAAAATAAAAAGGGATAGAAATACTTATGTAAATCAATAGTGGGAATTTCAGATAGGCGTGTGGAGATGCTAGAATCCTTTCGAATCTCTACTTTCTTATTGCTCTCATCCAATCCTTCTTACTCCTTTCCATGGAAAGCTGTATGTAGGGCATCACCATCATCAATGGCTACTTTTAATCCTCTCAGAAAAATGGTCCTATGCGCTGTCACTGCACGGCTAATCGTTTGGAGGCATCACCCTTGTTGATAGCTACATCCCATCCTATCAGTGAAAATGGTCCAAATGCTCTGTCACAGCATGGCTAATCATCTGTCGGTTCTCAATCAGGTTGAAGTAGAATCCATTGATTCTTTTGCGTTTGTCATCACGCCCAGCCTTCAGGAGTTTGAAGCTCGTCACAGTCATTCAATACCGGAATCCTACTCGGAATACCACAGACAAGGTTAGACTTTCCGGATTCCCGGGATCCTACTCGAAATACCACAGACAAGGTTAGACTTTTCGGATCCCCATGAATGCCGCCATCTATCTAGCTTATACCACGAAGATTCTGTTGGGGAATCTAAGAGATATGCGCCCGGCCTAGAGTAGAACGGAAGTGGTTGTCAGTCACGCGCGTTCATAGGTGAGAATGATGATGAGTGTCACGGATCATCACATTCATCAAAGTGTTGTGCATCGTATATATTGGAATAAGAATAAAATAGAATTGAATAGAAAGTAATAGTAATTGTATTGAAACCTGAGGTACAGCAGAGCTCCACACCCTTAATCTATGGTGTGCAGAAACTCCACCGTTGAAAATACATAAGTGAAAGGTTCAGGCATGGCCGAATGGCCAGCCCCCTGAATGATCAAAAGACCAAATGGTCAAAGACTAAAAAGTCAAAAGATTAAACTGTCAAAAGATGTCTAATACAATAGTAAATTATCCTATTTATCCTAGACTAGCTACTAGGGTTTACATGAGTAAGTAATTGATGCATAAATCCACTTCCGGGGCCCAGTTGGTGTATGCTTGGGCTGAGCTTGTTCTATCCACGAGCTGAGGCTCTCTTGGAGTTGAACTCCAAGTTATAACGTGTTTTGGGCGTTCAACTCCGGATCATGACGTGTTTCTGGCGTTTAACTCCAGACAACAGCATGTACTTGGCGTTCAACGCAAATTTATGTCGTCAATTTCCGAATAAAGTATGGACTATTATATATTGCTGGAAAGCTCTGGATGTCTACTTTCCACGCCGTTGAGAGCGCGCCATTTGGAGTTATGTAGCTCCAGAAAATCCATTTCGAGTGCAGGGAGGTCAGATTCCAACAGCATCAGCAGTCCTTTTGTCAGCCTTTTTCAGAGTTTTGCTCAAGTCCCTCAATTTCAGCCAGAAATTACCTGAAATCACAGAAAAACACACAAACTCATAGTAAAGTCTAGAAATATGAATTTAACATAAAAACTAATGAAAACATCCCTAAAAGTAGCTTGAACTTACTAAAAACTACCTAAAAACAATGCCAAAAAGCGTATAAATTATCCGCTCATCACTTAGCTTTAAATAGCAGTTCAGGCGCCAAAGTTAGTTGGGATTGGGCTCCACAACTCCTAGGAATTTTTTGGTTGCGAATTCATTAAAAAATCATATATCAATATCGACGCGTACGCCCACAGCACGCGTACGCGTCCATGGGCCATTTCGCAGGGTGCGTGCGCGCGTCCATCGGCGAGTTCAACTTCTTTGACTTTTCATGATTTCTCCACTTTGCATGCTTTCCTCTTCACTCCTTTGATCCATTCCTTGCCCTTTTCAACCTGAAATCACTTAACAAACAAATCAAGGCATCTAGTGGAATCAAAGGTGAATTAAATTTAGCTAATTAAGGACCTAGAAAGCACGTTTTCACACTTAAGCACAAATAAGGAGACAATCACAAAACCATGCTATTTCATTGAATAAATGTGGGTAAAAGGTCATAAAATCCCTTAAATTCAATACAAGATAAACCCTACAAATGGGGTTTATCAACCTCCCCACACTTAAACCAAGCATGTCCTTATGCTTAAACCAAGAATGAAGTAAAGGTATGGCATTTATTCAATAAAACTAACTAAATGCAGTCTACCTATATGCATCTATCTAAATGAATGTAATTGCTTGGTCAAAATAAATCAATTCCCAAGAAGCATATATGCACAAGGGCTAAGGACTAGCAAGTCTAATCCACAATTGATTGAGTTATTAAATATTTTTACAAACTTGCATAAAAAGTGATGATTGTAGGTGGAAACATGTAATTGAGCAATCAAACCCTCACCGAATGTGTTTGCACTTTATTCACTCAAGTGTTTAGGGTTGATTCTCTCAATTCTCTCCTAATCATGCTTTCTAAGATTTGTTCTTCTTCTAACAATCGACATATATTTCATGCATGCATACACATATCATGAGGTCTTTTCATTGGTTGTAATGGGATTAGGGTCAAGGTAGGATGCATATATGGTTAAGTGAGCTTGGAATTTAAATCTTTGATAAGCTTAAACTTTCCACCTAACCTATGACATCCTATACAATTAAGTTCTAACCTAACTACCCAATTCTCACTTTTTCACATAGTCATGCATTTTCTTTTCATTTCACAACACATATGCATTGATTTTATTGGGCTTCACTTTGCTTTGGGGTATTTTGTCCCCTTTTTATTTCTTTCTTTTTCTTTGTTTCTTTCTTTTTCTATTTTTTTCTTTTCTTTTCCATATTATTTTTTCTTTTTTTCTTTTCTTTTCTTTTTCTCATTTTTTTCTGTTTATATACAAGAACATCAATGCATAAGGTTTTACAATTGATCAATACATGAGTATGCACTCAATTCCCAATATTTTCAATAACAATACAAAACTACCCTTTTACTCCGCCAATGTCCCAAGGTTCCCACACTTGAATGACACTCACACAGTAACCTAAGCTAATCAAAGATCCAAATAGAGGACAATTATTGTTTTCCGCTTTAAGGCTTGTAATGTGCTAAAATTAAGAACAAGTGTGTTAAACATAGGCTCAAAGTTGGCTAACAATGGAAGATAAAAGGTAAGGCTATTTGGGTAAGTGAGCTAATGAAATGATGGCCTCAATCATATAAATGCATGAATACACAAAATAATGGACATAAAGAATCAAACAAATCAAGGATTACAATCATAGAAAGAGAATAATGCACACAAGAAGGGAAAATAAGTGGTTATAAGATGTAACCACATCATTAGGCTCAAATCTCACAAGCTTGTGTTTTTAGCTCAAAAACATGATCCACAAGATATATAATTCAAGCAAGTTCTATGAAAAGTTTTCACTCAAATCAATTGGTGCCCTATAGATAGAATTCTTGAAAAATTTCATTATTTTGACTAAGCTTATTACGTATATATATATATATATATATATATATATATATATATATATATATGCAAAATTAGAAAATACAACAAAAATCCTAAAAACCTAAAAAATGAAATGCAAAAGTGTTGAGATTAGAAATTTGTCATCCAAAATTGCTGACCGGTCGGACGACCTCCCCACACTTAAGAGTTTGCACCGTCCTCGGTGCATTCAAAGATGAGCAAGGGGGTACGGCGAATCTCCGGGTTGCTACCTTCAGCTGGTAGGTCAACCAATGTTGCGTGTTCTTTGTCTCGCTTCCGTTTTTGCTTGTGGTGCATCGTATCATGAAGAACAAAGATATAACACCATAAGATGAGGAAACAAAAGCAAGGAAGCATAATTGTTGGATTGAGGTAAATCACTAGGATTGAGTGAGTGAATTAGTGTGACATTAATGACAAATAAGTGTGTGAATTCTAAATTGCACGGTTTAGAACACACACTAGCATAAAAAGCTATGTCACAAAAGAAGCATGCACTTCACTCATTCTAGTGTGCTTGAAATGCTTTAAGTAAACTTGTAAGGTAAAACAAGCATTGAAGAAGCATGAAAGCATTCAAGTCAAACACATATGGATGCATATAATCATGAAACACAATGCATTAAGGTAAATGCACAATATCCATCAAGAAATTGCCTATTCGAAGAATAGGGTTCAAATCACATGGTGGCCAAATCATGCAATTCAAAAAGAGTTACAAGCTCGAAGGCAATTCTCATCACTTGGTATTTTTCAAAAGGTAAGCATGAAAAACTCAAAACCAAGTAGCAAAATATAACCTCAATCATAGAATCCAAGAAAGATTATAAACATAATGATGTTAAGATAACATTCCTTTTTAATACTCAACAGCAAGTAGTGGTAAACAAAAATTAACAATCCAACACTTACAATGAAAGAGAGAAAAAAATGAAAATTAAACTAACTAACTAATCAACTAACTAACTAACTAATTAACTAACTAAAATAAATGGTTATCAATGGTGTTTGGGAGGGTTGGATAGGATGTAGAAGAAGGGAAGAACAAAGGAGGAGGAAAGAAATGGAAAGGGGAGAAGAAAAGAAATATGGTGAAGGAAGTAAATCCGCGCGTATGCGTGCATAGCGCGCGCACGGATGGTGGTGTAATGGACGCGATGCGTACAAGTACAATGTGCGTTCGCATTGATGGATTGTTCTGAGAGTGGCGCGTACGTGCGAGTGTTGTTGTGCCAAAGGCACAAAGTTGGTGCAGCGCAGGCACAACTCTCGGGTCAATGTAGGGAAGGTGGAACTTCTCAATCCATGCGTACGCGTGCATGGCGTGTTCGCGTGGGTTGGCGAAAATGCTTAATGCACGCGTACGCGTGCAGTGCGCATACATGTGAATGGTGCTCTGTTTTTTCAAAATTTTTCTCAATGTTTTTGAACCAATCCAAGCCTTCTAAACCTCCCAATAGCTACCAAGACACCCTAAAACCTTATTTAACATGACAAAATACTATTTAAACTCAACAAACTAATCAAAACATGAAGTTAAACTACTTTCACCAATATGTAAAAAGAGAGAAAATGAAGAAAAGTTACCATGGTGGGGTGTCTCCCACCTAGCACTTTTGTTTATTGTCCTTAAGTTGGACTTATGGGGAGCTCTTCTCAAGGTGGCTTGTGCTTGTACTCATCTTGGAACTTCCACCAATGCTTGGACTTCTAATAAGCTCCATCATTTAAGATCAATATCTCCAAGCTTTGATGGAGTTCTTCACAAACCATGGGCTCCCAATGTTGATCCTCTTCTTGTAATCCGGGATCCCACACTTTATGTTCACACCCATCTCCAAGTTGATTATCATTAGTCCATGTGGGTGGTGAGCAAAGTGAATTCTCAAAGAAATGACCAAACATCATCCTAGACCCAAGCAATCTAGTTTTACACCAACTCTTGCTATTAAGCTTTGAACATGTAACCATGGTGAACCTAGAATGGCATTTCCAACCACTAACCATCTCCTTTTTACTCTTAAAACCACAAATATATCTAAGTTGACCATCCATTTCAAGCAAACCATATTCAAGGAGAATAATAAAACTCAAGTATAAGGAATTTACCCACTTGAATGAAAGGATGGATGGTGATGGTTTGGGGAGAGGTATCTCCAATGTCCTTGCAAGTGCTACTCCCTGGTTTGCTTCATTGTCAATCTCCACCTCTTCATAAACTTCTTCATTCTCAATCCTTTGTTCATCAACTTCATCTAATTCTTCTCCATCACTCAAGTCATAAATGGGAGGTTGAGAGAAATCTACCTTCACATCACTTTCAAATTCATTGGGAGAAGGTTCTTCAAATTCAAAAGATTCTCCACCACTAGGACTTGATGCTTGATCTTCAATTCCAAGGGAATTTGCTCTATCCCATCCAATTCTTCATATGGAATATTCTTTGGAGGTTGTGCATACTCCTCCTTTACATCAAATTCAATCTTCTTAGAGGGATTTTCTTTAACTCTATGTTCCCATGGTGGTTCTGCATCTCCTAAGTCTTCAACCATTTCTGTCTTTTCTTCGATAATCCTAGCTTCTTCCAATTGTTCTAACACAAAGCAACTTCCCTTAGTTCCCACCGGAGTTTCCAATCTCTCCTTCATGCTATGCTTTTCAATTGACTCTCTACATATGACCATGGGAGTGCTTTGAGTGCTCAAATATTGGGAGACTAATTGATTTGTTACCGCATCCAAGGCGGCCATAAAATTTTGCACATCCCTTTTCATCTCTTCTTGCCCTTGAACAAGAACACCAAGGGTTTCATCCATTAGAGATTGGGGTGGGTGGACGGATTTATCATTTTGGGAGAAGGGTTCATAGTAGGAAGGTAGTTCTTCTTGGTAGAGTTGTGGTGGTTCAATGTTTTCCACTCTTTCTACTTGTTGCAAAACACACTCCATGGTTGCTTGAAATTGATCCAATGCTTCTTTGAGATGCTCCCTTGACTCTTGTTCTGCTTGGATATCATGATAGGGATCATATGGCTCTTGGATTGAAGGACATGAGTATTCTTCCATGGGAGGTTGTAGTGGAAAGTAGTATTCATCTTATGGTTGAAAATTTGTGTGCATTGGAAGTGGTTCATCTTGGTCATGGTACGGAGTTGGCTCTTGAAAGTGGTGATATTGGGATGGTTCCATGTGTGGTTCATATGGCTCAAACGGTGGTTGGTATGATGGATATGGATCAAGGTCATATTGAGGTGTTTGGTGGAAAGAGGCTTGTAAGTATGGTTGAGGTTCATGTTGAGGGTATGGCTCATAGGCATATAGTGGTGGTTTTTGAAAGTCACAAGGAGATTCACCAAAGCCATTAGATTGGTATGCATCAAAAAATGGCTCTTCTTCATAGTGCATTGGTGGAGGTTGTTGCAATGAAAATCGATCATATGCATGTAGCTCCTCCCACCTTTGAGTATCCCATCCTTGATACATCTCATCATTGTAATCTCCACTTCCTACAACATAGTTGTAATCACACTCATAGCCAAAGTGAGAATTCATGATGAAAAGAGAAAACAAAAATCAAAAGCTAATAGAAAACAAGAAAAAACAAAATTCTACAACTAGCAAATAAAGCAAAAAATACGATATTCACACTATTCACATATATACAATAACCAATAACATAACACCTGCAATTCCCCGGCAACGGCACCATTTTGATGATTGGATTTTTGATGGTTTAGAATTTCACTAATGAAATCTCGTTGTAAAGTATAGTTTCTAAACCAAGCAATAATCCTTTCATACAAAAGATTGTTTGTCACAAGTAACAAACCCCTAAATTTATAAACCGAAGTATTGAACCTCGGGTCGTTCTCCCTAGGAATTGTAATGAAGTGTCTTGTTATTGGTTATGCGTTATTTTGGGGTTTTTGAGATTTTAGACAAGAAATATAAATGGCAAGGGAAATAAACTAACAACTAACAAAGCTCTTAGCCAGATATGAGAATTAGAAGTCCTATCCTAGTTATCCTCCTCAATTATGACAACAAATTGTCCATTGCTCCCACTTAGTTAACCTCTAACCATAGAGGAAAGTCAAGTGGATAAATCAATTTGATTCCTTAAGTCCTAATCAACTCCTAAAGGAAAGACTAGCTTTAGAGGCATTCAAATCAATTAGCAACTTCTAATTATCAATCAACAAGGGAATGAGATAACTCAAGAGTCACTAATTACTCAACGAAAGGCCAAGAGGAACAAAATCTATACTAAAATCCAACCAAGCATTTTATCAAACACTTAGAAGGCACAAAAGAAAAGCATAGTAAATTGATAACAAGAATAGAATCTAACAACAATTATTGAAATGAATTAACAACAACAAATCAAATGAACACAATTATTATGAATTACCTTGAATTGAATTGGAAGAAAGTAGAAGAGACAAGAGTACATCTACAGCAAAGTATAAGAACAACATAAAGGAAATTACAACAAAAGAATAGAAGAATGATGAATGCAACAACAAAGAATTGAGAAGTAGAAGTAGAAGAAAGCATGAATGAAAACCTATATCTAAGAACTAAGCCTAATCCTAATCCTAATCCTAGAGAGAAGTGAGAGCTTCTCTCTCTAAAACTACTTTTAACTAATCCTAATGAGTGTGAATGATCAAAAGTGAGTGAATCCCCCTTTCTCTTCAATCATTGGCTTTAAATAGCAGTTCAGGCGCCAAAGTTGGTTGGGATTGGGCCCCACAACTCCTCAAAATTCGTTGGTTGCGATTTCATTAAAAAATCATATATCAGTATCGACACGTACGCGCACAGCACGCGTACGCGTCCATGGGCCATTTCGCAGGGTGCGCGTAAGCGCCAAGTGCGCGTGCGTGTCCATGGGCGAGTTCAACTTATTTGACTTTTCATTATTTCTCCACTTTGCATGCTTTCCTCTTCACTCCTTTGATCCATTCCTAGCCATTTTCAACCTAAAATCACTTAACAAACAAATCAAGGCATGTAGTGGAATCTAAGGTGAATTAAATTTAGCTAATTAAGGACCTAGAAAGCATGTTTTCACACTTAAGCACAAATAAGGAGACAATCACAATACCATGCTATTTCATTGAATAAATATGGGTAAAAGGTCATAAAATCCCTTAAATTCAATACAAGATAAATCCTACAAATGGGGTTTATCAAGAACCAAGATCTTTCATCTCAAAAATACGGTGAAAGGAGGCTTTGTGATCAGAGAAACCATCAACATCATCTCCAGTGATGATTATGTCATCAACATGCAAAAGCAGAAGAACAACTCCACGTTCAATTTTACGAATAGAGAAAGCATTCTCATGAGGGCTGTAAGTGAAACCGAGATTGCATATAGTGGTACTGAACTTGTCAAGCCATTCACGAGAAGCTTGCTTAAGACCATACACTGCCTTGCGAAGGAGACAGACTTGGCTATAAGGAGAAGGATAACCCGGAGGGAGTTTTATATAGACCTTCTTTTTTAAATCTCCATTATGAAATGCATTCTTCATGTCCATCTGACTGAGAGAACATTTTTTGACCATAGCAATGGCAAGAAGAGCTCGAACAGATGTGAGACGAGCAACAGGAGTAGAAGTCTCTTCATAGTCAATACCATACTCTTGTGTACAACCTTGAACAACCAATCGTGCCTTATGACGGTCAATCTACTTTCCACTCCTTATTTGAAAGTGGATCAACCAAATCCCAAGTGTATGTTTTTTCAAGTGCCTGTATTTCTTCCTGCAATGCTTGTTGCCAATTTGAATTTTTGGAGGTTTCTTTGATTGAATTAGGTTCATGTTGATGAATAATAGTAGAAAAACAATGATAATAAAAAAGATGAGGAGATGAATTTCTTACCATAGAAGAACGAGTGAAAGGAGGAGGCATGACGGTAGGAGCAAGATCGTCGCCTGGTCTGGAATCATCGGGAGATAGAAAAGGCAGAAGAGCAGAAGGTTGTAGAGGGTGACTCGAGATAGAACCTGTAGAATCATCACTAGTAAAAAGATCAACATTGGGGTTAGTGAAAAAAGGTGACTGAGTAGGAGGAATGGACTCAAAGGAGGAGAATAAAAAAATCCCGTGATGCTCCCAGAAGACAAAATGACAAGATATACGAATACATCTAGAGAGAGGATCACAACAACGATAACCCTTGTGTCTAGTGCCACAACCCAGGAAACAACACACACGAGCCCGAGGTTCAAGTTTACTATGTTTATAAGGCTGAAGAAGAACAAAACAGATACAACCGAAAACTCGAAGAGAACTGTAATCTGGAGTGGTATGATAAAGATACTCAAAGGGAGTAACATTACTAAGAATAAAAGACGGAATTCTATTGATAACATGAACAGCAGTAAGAACACCTTCACCCCATGTACATTTAGGGCACGAAGAAGAAAGAAGCATTGCACGAATAGAGTCAAGAATGTGATGGTGTTTGCGTTTAGCTCGTCCATTGTGTTGAGATGTACCAGGGCAAGAAAACTCAGACAAAGTACCCTGTTCTACAAGAAAGGTTATACATTTAGAATCACGGTATTCCATAACATTATCGCATCGAAAAACCTTAATGACCTTGAAAAATTGAGTTTTAATCATAGTGGCAAAGTTAATATAAATCTAAGTTAACTCATGGTGATTAGACGTCAAATAAACCTAAGTAAAGCGTGAATAATTATTAATAAAAATGACAAAGTATTGAGCTCCTCCTATAGAAGTAGTGGGAGTGGGGCCCAAAACTTCAGAGTGGATAAGATTAAAAGGAGAGCAAGCAAGAGAGGAATTATTTTGAAATGATAAAACAGGTTGTTTAGCAGTTTGACAAGAAATACAATCAAAATAATCATTATGAACCTGACCCAAAACACCCTGAGACATAAGGACGTAATTTTCCTAAGGAGCTGTGGGCAAGACGTTAATGACATAAGTGAAGGGTATATGGAGAAGAAGCATCACAGAGATTTGGCGTAGGAAGAATATGAAGATTTTCTAGTTCAAATAACCTTTCGAACTTACATGCAGTCCCGATGATTTAACCCAAATGACGATCATGTACACGACAACCAGAAATGAAAAAATTGACATCAAAATCGAGATCAACAAGTTAACCAACAGAAATAAGATTAAAATTTAATTTGGGAATATAATAAGTATCAGGGAGATTAAGAGTCAATTGGGAATTAGAACCCTTTTGTGTTGCATGTAAGAGGAAACCGTTAGTAGTATTGATAGAAGGTACATTTGTAGTGGTAGACAAAGACGAGAAAAGATGACACAAAGGAGACATATAATTAAATCAATCAGAGTCAAAATACCATTTAGAATGACCAGGACGAGTTGAAAAAGCAGCAGGAGAGAAGATGCTTAAGAAGACACGCAATATCAGATAGAGACAAGAAATGGGTTGAGAGGAACAGAGATGGTAGATTCAGTAGTAGCAGCAACAGGGGAAGCAAACACATTCTTGAAAAATTTGGGATGAGAATGATACTTGAGTTTATCAGGTTGTGGTGGCCGAGTAGGATATGTAGTAATCAAATGTCCTGAGAGCTTGCAATAACGGAAGAACATCTGTGAACAATTGTAGCTAATGTGACCTTTCTGGTGGCATGTGTAACATTTAAAAGAAGGACAATCTGAGAAGAGGTACTTGGAACGATGACAGTTTTGACAGAATTTACCCTTTCTTTCTGTGGCAGCAAAAATATCAGACTTTTCTATAATAGTCGATATAGGGATCAAAGAAAGGAGAGAAAACTGTAAATTCGGAGCAAAAAATGAAAAAATGGCGAGGAGAATCAGAAAGAGCTTACCAGCAAACCTTAGAGAGGGTCCCACTATCTACCACATCAGCTGCCACGTCAGCAGGGATCCCAAAACCTTATATCTTATCTATTAGGCATTGTTATCAAATTGAAAACTTCCGGTTCTCATACCATATGTTGTTGTTGCTATTCAGATGCGGGTCGTAACCCACCTCGGTGAGTAAGAACTGAAAATAATTAACCGATTAATGAATATAAAATAATAATAAATTAATTGCCCGAAATAGGTCAAAAATTTAGAATGTGAATTAAAAAACTTAGATGTGACATTTGAATTTAGTAAATTTTTCCGAGTGAGAAAATGTAATTTTTTGCGGAAAATTGCGTAAAAATGTGTACCGGTAAATTAGATGGTAATACCGGGTTAAGTCTATCCGATACTGCGTGAGAGTAATAAAAACTCTAAAGAAACTTGGGAAAATAATTAAAGTTGAAAATCAGGCGCTAATTCTAAAGGTTTGACCCAAAATTGGGCCAAACGAGCCAAAAAATGCTAACGGGTTGGACTAGGTCCAAAAATTGGGTTTAAACCTCTTCAGATGCTACTTTGAGTTGTTTTGGTATTTTAATTATTTCAGGTGAAATTCGGATCAGTTTGGCAAAGTTTGGTGCAAAACAAGAGAAGAATTAAATCTCCCACTAGGGCACTGGCGTTTAGCGCCAGCAACTCAGCGTTGGAAGGGAGCATTTGATAAACCACTATTTTATGGTATATTTTGGATTGAATTGAATGGATTTTGTCAACTATTCTCACACTTAACCATATAAATTGCATGTTTTTAAGTTTCCTTCCTAATTTTGTGTTATGATTGAAAACATGCTTCTTTGGCCTTAAAATTGCTAATTTTTAATCTTGTCATATTACCATTCGATGCTTTTAATATACGAGTTAAGTGTTTTCAAGTTTTATAGGGCAGGAATGGCTTAGATGATGTAAAGGAAGCATGCAAAAGTGGAATGAACATAAAGAATTGAGGATTTGAGAAGCTGGTCCCGACGCGCACGCATGGCTGACGCGTCCGCATGACCAGGAGCGTCGTCCACTGATGCGTACGTGTGGCTGATGCATACGCATGACGAGCGTCACGTGCTGCAATAAATTGAAAATGCTAGGGCAATTTTAGAGCTTATTTCTAGCCCAGTTTCGAGCTTAGTATGCAGATTAGAGGCTAGGAGTGGAGCTGGATAGGGTCCAGTCATTTATTCATACACTTTAGGTTTTAGATGTAGAATTCTAGAGCTCTCTCTTCTCTATTGGATTTAGGGTTTCTTCTTTCAATTTCTTCTTAGGTTTAGGTTTAGGTTTCAGTCTTATTTTAATTTAGTTTTCTCTTACCTTTATTTGTTCTAGCACTTTGGTTCACCAACAACTGTTGTTAATTTCTTTATTTTGCAATTTTAGTTTAGGAGTCCTTTTGTTACTCTCAATTTCCTTTCAATGCAATTTTATGTTTTCATATCTCTTGATATTTGCCTTTGTTACTATTATTGATTTCTTGTTTATGTTAGTTATAGCCTTTATTACTTCTGGCATTTTGTGATGTTTACTTTTATTGCATGCTATGTGTTTGATGAAATGTTTCTTTTAGCTATAGAGTATATTTTTCTATTCTTGGCTTGGGTTGGTAACTTGGGTGACCTTGAGTTACTAATGTCCAAGTGATTGATGATTGATGTCCATTGACACTAGCTTTCACTAATTCAATTAGTGAATGGCTAGGACTTATAGATTGAGAATGATAAAGCTCATTTGACTTTCCTTCAATTGTTAGAGGATGACTAAATGAGATTGATCCCCACAACTATCATATTGTGGTTAGTGACAAGGATCAAGATCCTTAACCATTAACCCTTACCAAGATCTTTTTACCATCTGAGTTTTCTTTACCTTCTTGCTATTTACATTTCTTGTTCCTTATTTCAAAACCCCAAAAAGAAGTACATTATAACCAATAATAAACACACTTCGCTACAATTTCTTGAGAGACGACCCGAGGTTTGAATACTTCGGTTTATTTTTATTGGGGTTTGTACTTGTGACAACCTAATTAAACATTGACTGAAGGATGATTTGTTGGTTTGGAACTATACTTGCAACATAGTTATTTTTGTGAATTTTCTAACCGACATTTATCTTCCGTCAAGTTTTTGGCGTTGTTGCCGGAGAATTGCAAATGTGTGCCTTATTATTGGTTATTGTGTATATTGTGAATATGTTTGCCTTTTGCTTATTTGTTATTTGTTGCTAATTTTAGGAGTTTATTTTCATTATTTCTTGTTAATGTTTGTTTTTATTTTCTCTTTCTACTATGAATTCTCACCCTTTTGACTATGAATTTGGTTATAACTATGTTACATGAAATCGAGATTACAATGAGAATGTGCAATAAGGATGGAACAATCAAAGGTGGGAGTAGCCATATTTATGATCAACCATCTTGGCAACAACCTCCTCCAATGCACTATGAGCAAGAGCCATTCCAAGATTCATGCCAATTCGATGGCTATGGTGGACCTCCTTGTGATTACTGATGAGCGAATAATATATACGCTTTTTGGCATTGTTTTTAGGTAGTTTTTAGTATGTTTTAGTTACTTTTTAGTATATTTTTATTAGTTCTTATGCAAAAATCACATTTCTGGACTTTCTTATGAGTTTGTGTGTAAAAAGATCAAGGGATCCTATTCTGACACAAGTGAGAACCGAAAGATGATTAGCCCTACGGTAGCTGTGCCTGGTATTTTTCATCCAATAAGAGAAATCCGACAGTTGATTGGCCGTACAGAAGCCGTAGCCAGACCATTTTCACTGAGAGGATCATACAGCTTGCCATGGAAGGGAGGACGCATGATTGGATGAAGACAATAGGAAAGAAGAGGTTCAGAAGCAACAAAGCATCTCCAAACACTTATCTGAAATTCCCACCAATTAATTATATAAGTATCTCTATGTTATTTCTCCTTTTATTTATCTTTTAATTATCAAATCCTCATAACCATTTGAATCCGCCTGACTGAGATTTACAAGATGACCATAACTTGCTTCATGCCGTCAATCTCTGTGGGATCGACCCTTACTCACGTAAGGTATTACTTGGACGACCCAGTGCACTTGCTGGTTAGTTGTGCGGAGTTGTGAAAAGTGTGATTGATGACAAGTCATCATATACCCATTTTTCAAGCTAATTTCACTTGTTTTATTAGTCTTTATACACTTTCTTGCTTCTTAAGTAAGTGATTTGGAGTGAAAATGCACAACTTCTTTAAATCAAGCAACCACCATGAAATTGATGTTAACTCATGAGGTTTAAGCTAATTTTAATTGAATTTTAATTGATGTATAAGCCTTATGAATTTAGTGATACTTGGAGTGGTTGTTTTGGTTTATTTTAGGTGAAGAAAAGAATAAAAGAGAAAAGCGTGGCCTAAGAAAGCGTGACCCAAGGAGAAGGAAGCGTGGTCAAAGGAAGGAAAAGTGTGCCGCATACAATGGGGGAGGCAAGCATTGCCCTCCACAAGGGCACACTGCCCTTTAGGAGGGCAACATAAGGGAACCAAGCAAAGAAGGCAACTCTGCCCTGCCCACTACAAGGGCAGAGCACAAATTGGTGCCTTGGAATCAAGAGGAATAAAATGTTGCCCTGCCCTCCACAAGGGCAGTATCAGGCTCACCAAGGAAGAAAATCAAAGGAAAATGTCTCCAAATGCTTGCCACAAGAGTTGAACACGGGACCATGAAGAAGCAAACAACTAAGTCCCATTACCGTGCCAAGAAACCAAGGAAAATGACTGAGCGTGTGTTTCTGCCCGGATTCGAACGCGGGACTTCATTTTGGAAACACTGCCCTGCCCTCCGCGAGGGCAGGGCAGCATTTTGTTGGTGCACAACTCTGGCGCACCAGAAGTGAGTCTGGCGCACCAAATCACTACCCTGGCAGCACCAGCGCGCACCACACACGATCCTGGCAGCACCATGTTTTTCTGCCCTGCCCTCCGCGAGGGCAGGGCAGCATTCTGCGCACCAAGGCATGATCCTGGCAGCACCAGCGCGCATCACAGCTTGAATCTGGCAGCACCAAGCACGCACCGTGGCACATTTCTGGCGCACCAATTTTTCCTGCCCTGCCCTCCGCGCGGGCAGGGCAGCGTTCTGCGCACCAGGCTGCACCAAGCCGCACCAAGTCGCACCAAGCAAGCACCAACACGCACCAAATCCTGCCCTGCCCTCCACAAGGGCAGGGCAGCCTCCTGGAAGCTATTTTTTGGGCCGAAAATTTAATTCAAAATCCATTTTAATTCATTTCTTCACCAAATCAAAAGCCCATCCAAATCCCAAAATCCAAGAATAGAAATTGTATAAATAGGAGCTAGTTTGATGTAATTAGGACCTTTGGCTTAGCTTTTGAATTTTGCACTTTCTTTTGAGCTTTGAATTTTACTTTTGCACTTTGGAACTTCTCTTGGTGTCTTCACTGAGATTTCAGAGAATTGGGGAGGGGAATTGATCTCTCTTCTTCCTCATTCTTGCTTGGGTCTTTTTAATTTCCTTGTTTTGAGTTTTGGGTGTGAAGAATTGAGGAAATTCTGTCTCAATCTCCATTCAAAGTCTCTTTAATTTCTTTTCTGTACAATTGAATCCATTCACATTCTCTTTACTGTTTCTTCTTCAATTTCTTGTCAATTGCTTTGAGAACTTGGATCTAGGAAGGTAATTGAGATCTAGGCTCTGCTACCTAGTCTCTTGAACCCTGAGATCCCAATTTACTTTTGGTTCTTCTGTGAACCTTGCTGCACTTTAATTTCAATTTCTGTTTGAGTCTTCATTGCTTCCAATTCAATTTCTGCTTTATTAATTGTTGCAATTTACTTTCTCTTCGTTTAGATTCTGCAATCCCAGTCCTCAAATCCCTTTTACATTCAAGCAATTTACATTCCTTGCCATTTAAGTTACTGCAATTTACATTTCTTGCATTTTAAGTTTCAGTCATTTAATTTCTTGTTCTTTAAGATTCAGTCTATTTTACTTTCCTGTTCTTTAATTAACTGCAATTTCCCTTCTCCATTTACATTTTAAGCAATTTATCTTCTGTTAAATACAACCCACTCAACCAAAACTTGATTCGCTTGACTAAATCAACCACTAAACTAAAATTGCTCAATCCTTCAATCCCTGTGGGATCGACCTCACTCATGTGAGTTATTATTACTTGATGCGACCCGGTACACTTGCCGGTGAGTTTTGTGTTGGATCGCTTTCCACACATCAAGTTTTTGGCGCCGTTGCCGGGGATTGATTAGATCAACAATGATTAAGTGGGTGAGAAGTCTAGATCAAGCATTTTCTTCATTTTTGTTTTCTGTTTTAGATTGAAACCAAGGTGTTTAAGTTATTGCCTCACTAAGAAATTCTTTCTCTGTGACATGAATTTCAAATTTCATTGATGTTTACAAAATACAAATGGAGTTCAACTCATCTTATGGTCAAACAAAATTTTATGGGATATCATCCACCATCACCAATATCTAATGATGGCTGGGAATATCACCAAGAGAATACACATTCTAAGCACTCCAACTCATGGAGATTTGCTTCAGAAACACAAGATGAGCAAGAGAACCATATGGGATATTTCCTTCTACCACAAAATGATGCAAGTCATGATTCTAATGATGGCTGGGAAGGGAATTCTAATGCTCCATATGATATTCATCCAAAGATATCATCACTTGACCATGCTTCAACAGAAAGCCTCTTTCAAAACTCACCACCCACACAAACTTCCATGAACCAAAGCCTCTCAAAGCTTGAGACCATGTTTGAAAAATATGAGAGGGAGGCACAGATATCATGGAACGAGCAAGAAAATTCATTAAAAAACATGGAAATAATGTTAGCTCAAGTGGTGAGTGCAACAAGGAAAGAGGAAGGGCAAGATGAGGAAGCCTCTGTGTCAAGTAAAATTTCAATAAAAAAAGAGGTGGTGGAAATATTTGAACCTGAAACTGCACTTGAGATGACAAGAGAACCTGAACACTCACAACCTCCTCAAACTCCCCTGGACCAAAGATGCTCAACACTGATCGAAAAATATGAAGAGGAGATGAAGAAAGCTTAGGAAGATCAACAAACCTCCTCCATGAAAGAGATATTAAAGCAAATATTGAGTGTAAAAGAGGAAGTGGAAGAACAAGCTAGTGAGGAGGATACTCAAGAGAAGTCAAACTCAAGTGAAGCAGAGAAGTACATAGAAGAAAAACTCATGGAACCACCAATGCAAAAAGCCCTGGATGAATACAAAACTCCAATAATCACACAGCAAACAAGTCTTTAATTCAAAGAAGTGAAGGCAACTAACAAGAGCACTAATTCTGTCCCTAATCCAGCAAGCAAGATCAATCAAGCCATTTGCAAAAGGAAGCTTTCTGAGGAAAGGCCAAGGCAAGGGACAGTAGCTGAATCTTCTCCCCATTTGAGGTCATTCCTCTTAACAAACTGGAAGAAGAGGAAGAAAGTGAAGAGCAACATGTCAAGCTAATGACACTAAAAGAGCACTTGTTGGGAGGTAACCCAACTGTAGGTACATTTCTTTCTATGCTTTGTTTAAATTCAATAAATTGGCATATGGTTACATTCTAAGTTTGGTGTTGCCTTGCAACAAATTGTTTTCAATCTTTTTGGATGATTGCATCAAATCAAAAATGAAAGTGACACACCAAGATTTTAAGTTTGGTGTGCCACTTATTTTCTATGCAATTCATTCAAGCAACACCACTTGTCTGCATAACTATAATGTCTTTGCAGTGTTAATTTTCTTTTGGTTTGATATTTTGTTATTCTGTTTACTTTAGTTAATTCTTTGTTTTTAATGCTTTCATTTTAGTTTGCTTATTTACTGTGTTTGTTAATACATTACCAAGAGAGCTTTATTCATGACAGATTATTGGCTTGGTGATTGTCTTTAACATACAACAGTTTCATTTAGTTTTGTTTTAAATAAAATTGACATATGATTGCATTCTAAGTTTGGTGTTGCTATGCAACAAAATTTGGTTCTAATATCTATTAGATACTTGCATCAATTCCAAGTGAAAGTGTCACACTAAGTTTGGTGTGCCACTTATTCTTTATGCAAAGTATTGTGCACACCTTCTTATGCTTGCAATCAAATGTCGCTGTCTCTTGTGCCTTGATTGTTATTTTTCATTTTTGCTTGCTTAAAACACATGTGCTACTAACATTTCATTGTGTAAGACATTCATGATCCATCTTAGCCCCATAGCCATTGTTCTAATTGTTGCTTGAGGATGAGCAAGCACTCTAAGTTGGCAAGGGAAAGGGAAGAATTGGAGAAAAAGGACAATAATAATGAAGATGAACTACAAGGTTGTAAAGTTCCTTTTCCTCTCCTTTGTTTCCAGCACTTTAAATTGCATGATTGTCTTTATATTCTCTGTATGTATGTGTGGTATGACTAAGCATAGCTTGAATTTGATTTGAAATATGTTGTTGTGACATTATGACTCCCAACTTGAGTTTTGTGAATTCAAAAGCAAAAAGCATTATGATCATAAACAAACAAGGAATTAAAGAAGAATTTAGCATGTGCATACAAGTATTGGAAAGCTAGTGTGATTGATTGTTGCTCAATTGCATTGGATTTTATTTAATTGAAGTTTTTCATCTAGTATATTTTGTGAAATCTTTTGAAATCATGAAAACCTTGAAGAAGCAAATGCAATTAAAGCAAGAAAAGAAAAAGGGAAAGATTGAGAAAGCTGAAGGCTCTGAGTACCAATGGCAATTTATTTGCTAAGTGCTTGTGGTGTTTATGTATCAAGCCAAATACTTGAAAACAAAACACTTAGAAGTCAAGGCTAGGCTCAAGTGCAAAAGCACTCCCTCAAAGCTCAAGGCTCTGAGCATCAATGATTAGAGAGTCAAGAAAAGAAAAAAATGAGCTTAATGAAGTCCTCTAATTCAAATGCTTGTGGTGCTTATGTATCAAGTGGTAATACTTGAAAACAAAGCATTTAGAAGTCGTAGCTTTGTTATTAATTCATGGGGCAAAGCACCCAAAAGGAGAAGCTAAAAAAAAAATCAAAAGCTTGTTTCAAGGAAGAATTATAAGAAAAAGATTTCATAAAATAAGCTAGATAGAAGCATCAATCATTTACATCTCTTTTGTAATTGTAGCATGCATAGAAAACTAGCTTGCCATGAACATTAACTTGCTACTCTTCTTACCTTGGATTGTCAATTTCTATTGCATGATTCTTTTCTTGCTTGGGGACAAGCAAGGTTTAAGTTTGGTGTTGTGATGACAAGTCATCATATACCTATTTTTCTATGCTTTTTCATACAAGAAATTGATGATTAGTATTTAAATATTGCATTCTTGTGTACTTAAATGATATATTTTCTTGATATTTTAATTTTATAAATCTTGTAAAAAATAAGAAGAAAAAGAAGCAAAGAAGCACAAAAAAATGAGAAAAAAAGAGCTTTGGGGTACACTTTGAAGTTGGGGTACACTTTGGAGCCTTAGGCCACGCTTTTAAAAGCGTGGCCCATGACCAAATCAAGGAAGGAAGCAGCCAGCACGCACACTGCCCTGCCCTTGCCAAGGGCAGGGCAGAATCGTGATGCACATTGAGGTTGGAAGCAAGAATTTGGCTAAGGTAAAATCTGGGCGCTCACAACATGACCATGCCTCCTTCAAAGGGCTATAACTTGAGCTACAGACGTCCAATTGATGTGCTTCCAGTTGCGTTGGAAATCTGACATTCAGAGCTTTCCAACAATATATAGCAATCCATATTTGGTGTACAATTGAGGCAGGAACGAAAGGCATCACTCTCATTTCAGAGGGGGAGCTCGATGAGAAAAAGGCTAGCACACTAGGGAGTATTAGGATTTGAGAGATCTCTCTCTTAGTTTTCATTTCTGTTTTGAATCTGGATTGAGAGTGAAGGAATTCTGTTTCCCTCTTGGTCTAAGATTTCTCTTGTTCTTTTTCTGCAAACTTTCAAGTGAATTGCAATTTGAATCAAAGTTCTCTTACTGCTTTCATCTTTAATTTTCCTGCATCTTGTGTGCTGTTGGATCAAGGAAGGGATTGAGATCTAGACTTGTTTTCTAGTCTCTTTGATTCCCTGAGATCAATTTTATTTTGCAATTTAGCTGAGCTCTTTGCTACTCTTCTTTTTTTTTTTACTGTTTCATTGAAATTGTCAAATGCTCTTTGAGATTTGAGAATTGATCTCAGTCTTCTGCTACGTTTACTTTTCTACAATTTCCTTTCCTGCATTCTACACTTTCACATTTCTGTCCACATTGAGCTTGATTTAATTTCCTGCACATTTACATTTTCTGCAATTTAAATTTCTAGTTGCTTAATCTATTGCCTTCTTTAATTTCCAGAACCCAACCCCCTTTACTTTTCATGCAATTTACTTTTCTTGCAATTTAAGTTTTAGCTATTTTATTTTCTTGCTCTTTAAAGTTTCTATGCAAGTTATTTTCTGCACTTTATAATTCCTGCAAATTTACATTCTGTTGGCTACAGTTTCACACAATTCACTAAATGTTAGCTTGACTAAACTAATCACCCACTAAAGTTGCTTGATCCATCAATCCCTGTGGGATCGACCTCACTCTTGTGAGTTATTACTACTTGATGCGACCCGGTACACTTGCCGGTTGGATATGTGTGTTGGAAATTCATTTTTCCACAAAAACACCATCAGTGATCACAATTTCGTGCACCAAGTTTTTGGCGCCGTTGCCAGGGATTGTTCAAGTTTGGACAACTGACGGTTCATCTTGTTGCTTAGATTGGGTAATTTTATTTTATGTTTAAGATTTTTATTTTTATTTTTGAAAAATACAAAAAAATGCATTGTGTTCTTCTGTGATCTTCAAGTTGTTCTTGATGATTTCCTTTGTTCAATCTCATGATTTTATTGTTTTGTGTTTTATGTAGTTTTTCATATGCATTTTCAAATTTATAGTGTTTGAACATTCAAAATTTCTAAGTTTGGTGTCTTGCATGACTTTATTTTCTTAAAAATTTTCAAAAATATGTCCTTGATGTTCATCATGATCTTCATAGTGTTCTTGGTGTTCATCTTAACATTCAAAGTGTCCTTGCATGCATTACTTGTTTTGATCTTGCATTTTTATGTTTTATTTCATTTTGTTGTTTTTCTCTCTCTTAATTAAAAATTCAAATATATATATATATATTCTCAAGTAAATAATACAGAGAAATGAAGGTTCAGAACATAAGGCATAAGAGCTCACTGGCGTTAAAATGTCAGTAAAGAGGCAATTTGGGCGTTAAACGCCAGAATGGCTACCATTTTGGGCGTTTAACGCCAGTAAAGGTGTCATTTTGAGCGTTTAACGCCAGAATTGGCAGCATTCTGGCATTTAGAAAAACGCCTAGTAAAGAAGGATTTATGGCTTATAACGCCAGCCAGGGTATCTGGCTGGGCGTTAAACGCCCAAAGAGGCAGCCAAGTGGGCGTTAAACGCCATAATGGATAGCATTCTGGGCGTTTAACGCCAGGATAACACAAGGGAGGTAATTTCTTTTCAATTTCAATTTTTTTTCAAATTTTCATGTTTTAATTCATAATTTTAAAATCTTATCTTTCCTCATTTTCAAAAATCCTTGCTAACAATTAATGTTTTAATTCAAAAAAATTGCAAGTTTGTTACTTTCTTGATAGAAAAGGTTTAATCTTTGAATTTTAGAATCATATCTTTAAGTTTCTTGTTAGTCAAGTGATGAGCGGATAATTTATACGCTTTTTGGCATTGTTTTTAGTATGTTTTTAGTATATTTTAGTTAGTTTTTAGATACTTTTATTAGTTTTTAGTTAAAATTCACTTTTCTGGACTTTACTATGAGTTTGTGTGTTTTTCTGTGATTTCAGGTATTTTCTGGCTGAAATTGAGGGTCCTGAGCAAAAATCTGATTCAGAGGCTGAAAAGGACTGCAGATGCTGTTGGATTCTGACCTCCCTGCACTCGAAGTGGATTTTTTGGAGCTACAGAAACCAAATTGGCGCGCTCTCAACGGCGTTGGAAAGTAGACATCCTCGGCTTTCCAGCAATGTATAATAGTCCATACTTTGCCCGAGATTTGATGGCCCAAACCGGCGTTGCAAATCAGCTTCAGAATTCCCGGCGTTTAACGCTGGAACTGGCATAAAAATTGGAGTTAAACGCCCAAACTGGCATAAAAGCTGGCGTTTAACTCCAGAAAAAGTCTCTACACATGAAAGCTTCAATGCTCAGCCCAAGCACACACTAAGTGGACCCCGGAAGTGGATTTTTACGTCATTTACTCATTTCTGTATACCCTAGGTTACTAGTTCACTATTAATAGGATCTTTTGACATTGTATTTGGACCTCATGACACTTTACACGTTTCTCATTGTATTTTCTACGGCATGAGTCTCTAAACCCCATGGTTGGGGGTGAGGAGCTCTGCTGTGTCTTGATGGATTAATGCAATTACTACTGTTTTTCATTCAATTATGCTTGCTTCCATTGTAAGATATCACTTGTTCTTAAACCTGATGAATGTGATGATCCGTGACACTCATCATCATTCTCAACTATGAATGTGTACCTGACAACCACCTACGTTCTACCTTAGATTGAGTGGATATCTCTTGGATTCCTTAATCAGAATCTTCGTGGTATAAGCTAGAATTGATGGCGGCATTCAAGAGAATCCGGAAGGTCTAAACCTTGTCTGTGGTATTCTGAGTAGGATTCAAGGATTGAATGACTGTGACGAGCTTCAAACTCCTGAAGGCTGGGCGTTAGTGACAGACGCAAAAGAATCATTGGATTCTATTCCAACCTGATTGAGAACCGATAGATGATCAGTCGTACTGTGACAGAGCGCGTTGAACATTTTCACTGAGAGGATGGGAGGTAGCCATTGACAACGGTGAAACCCTACATACAGCTTGCCATGGAAGGAGCCTTACGTGCTTGAAGGAGAAGACAGTAAGAAAGTAGAGATTCAGAAGATAGAGCATCTCCAAAACCTCAACCTGTTCTCCATTACTGCAAAACAAGTACTTATTTCATATTCTTTTACTTTTCACAATCAACCCTGATAATTATTGATATCCTGACTAAGAGTTACAAGATAACCATAGCTTGCTTCAAGCCGACAATCTCCGTGGGATCGACCCTTACTCACGTAAGGTATTACTTGGACAACCCAGTGCACTTGCTGGTTAGTTGTGCGGGATTGCGAAAGTGTGATTGCAATTTCGTGCACCAAGTTTTTGGCGCCGTTGCCAGGGATTGTTTGAGTTTGGACAACTGACGGCTGATCGTGTTGCTTAGATTAGGACTGTTTTATTTTAGTTGGTTTAGAGTCTTTTATTTGAGTTTAGTTTCATATTTTAAGTTTGGTGTCAATTGCATGCTTTTGTTTTCTTTTGATTTTTCGAATTTGCATGTCCCTAGTCCCTTTTTGATCTTTAAAAATTCTAAGTTTGGTGTCTTCTTTTTGTTTTCCTTTAAGTTTTCGAAAAATTGTGCCTGATTTTCTAAAAGTTTTAAGTTTGGTGTCATTTTGTTGTTTTTTCTCTTTCATCATTTCAAAAAAAAAATCAAATATTTTTCAAAGCAATTTTCAATCATATGTTTTCAATTGCTAATTCCAAAATCTTCTTAATTGACTAATTGATTTAGTTTTCAATTTGCTTTGATCCTATTTTCTTTTAGTTTTCAAAAATTTATTTTGTTTTCCTTTTGTTTTATTTTATTTTTTCGGTCAAAAAAATATTTTACTTTACTTGTGAATTCATATCATATTCCCTTTCTCCATCATGGACTTAAGTGGAATAGAACAGTCCAGAAGGACTCTGGGGTCATATGCTAACCCCATTACAGCTGCATATGGGAGTAGCATCTGTATACCTCCCATTAAAGCAAGCAGCTTTGAGCTAAATCCTCAACTCATTATCATGGTGCAGCAAAATTGCCAGTATTCCGGTCTTCCACAGGAAGAACCTACTGAGTTTCTGGCACAATTCTTACAAATTGCTGACACAGTATGTGATAAAGAGGTAGATCAGGATGTCTACAGACTATTACTGTTTCCATTTGCTGTAAAGGATCAAGCTAAGAGGTGGTTGAATAACCAACCTACAGCAAGCATAAAGACATGGAAACAGTTATCAGACAAATTCCTGAATCAGTTTTACCCTCCAAAAAGGATGACACAGCTAAGGCTGGACATCCAAGGCTTTAAACAAGAGGATAATGAATCCCTTTATAATGCTTGGGAGAGGTATAGAGGTATACTAAGAAAATGCCCCTCTGAAATGTTTTCAGAGTGGGTACAGCTGGACATCTTCTACTATGGGCTTACAAAAAAAGCTCAGATGTCTTTAGACCACTCAGCTGGTGGATCTATACATATGAGGAAGACGATTGAAGAGGCTCAAGAGCTTATAGATACTGTTGCTAGAAATCAATATTTGTACTCTAGCAATGAGTTCTCTACAAAAGAAGAAGTTATGGCAGTAGCCACTGATCCTAATCCTCAAGAACAGATGGTTGAGCTTAATTAGCAATTACACCTGATAACAAAACAGTTAGCAGAATTTAAAGAAATTCTCCAAGAAACTAAAATTGCTAACAAGAACATAGAATCACAGTTGAATCAGGCAAAACAGCAGCTATCTAAACAGATAACAGAAGAATGCCAAGCAGTTCAACTGAGGAGTGGGAAGACATTGAATAACACTGCTCAAAGTAGCAAAAAGCCAAATAAGGGACAATTGACAGAGGATGACCAAACCACTGTCCAAAATCCCTTTGAGGACAGTAAGAGCCCAAAGAGGAATACTTTTGGCGTTCAAACACTAGAAAAGGGGGGAAAGCTGGCGTTAAACGCCCATTCCCTGCCCAGTTCTGGCGTTCAAACGCCAGAAAAGGGGGAAAAGTTGGCGTTAAACGCCCAATCTTCACCCAATCCTGGCGTTCAAACGCCAATGGGGAATCAGACACCTGAGAGTGCTGATAGTAACCCCTCTAAAAAGGCTTCTCCAACCACTTCTGTAAGGAATAAACATGCAGCAACTAAGGTTGAAGAATATAAAGCCAAGAGGCCTTATCCTCAGAAACTCCGCCAAGCGGAACAGGATAAGCAATTTGCCCGCTTTGCAGACTATCTAAGGACTCTTGAAATAAAGATTCCGTTTGCAGAGGCACTTGAGCAAATACCTTCTTATGCTAAGTTCATGAAAGAGATCTTAAGTCATAAGAAGGATTGGAGAGAAACTGAAAAAGTGTTTCTCACTGAAGAATGCAGTGCAGTCATTCTGAAAAGCTTACCAGAAAAGCTTCAAGATCCAGGAAGCTTTATGATACCATGCACATTAGAGGGTACTTGTACCAAGAAAGCTCTATGTGATCTTGGGGCAAGTATCAACCTAATACCTGCATCCACTATCAGAAAGCTCGGCTTGACTAAAGAGGTCAAACCAACCCGGATATGTCTTCAACTTGCTGATGGCTCCATTAAATACCCATCAGGCATAATTGAGGACATGATTGTCAAGTTTGGGCCATTTGCCTTTCCCACTGACTTTGTAGTGCTGGAAATGGAGGAGCACAATAGTGCAACTCTCATTCTAGGAAGACCTTTCCTAGCAACTGGACGAACCCTCATTGACGTCCAAAAAGGGGAATTAACCCTGAGAGTCAATGAGGATGAGTTCATGTTGAATGTTGTCAAAGCTATGCAGCATCCAGACACATCACATGACTGCATGAGCGCCGATATTATTGACTCTTTGGTGGAGGAGGTCAATATGACTGAAAGTCTTAAATCAGAGCTAGAGGACATCTTTAAAGATGTTCAGCCTGATCTGGAGGAACTAAAGGAAATAAAAGAAATTCTGAAAATTCCTCAAGAAAAAGATAAGCCTCCTAAACCCGAGCTCAAGCCACTACCACAATCCCTGAAATATGCATTTCTGGGAGAAGGTGACACTTTTCCAGTGATCATAAGCTCTGTTTAAATCCACAGGAAGAGGAAGCACTAATTCAAGTGCTAAGGACACACAAGACAGCTCTTGGGTGGTCCATAAGTGATCTTAAGGGCATTAGTCCAGCAAGATGCATGCACAAGATCCTATTGGAGGATGATGCTAAGCCAGTGGTTCAACCACAAAGGCGACTAAATCCAGCCATGAAGGAGGTGGTGCAGAAAGAGGTCACTAAGTTACTAGAGGCTGGAATTATTTATCCTATTTCTGATAGCCCCTGGGTGAGCCCTGTCCACGTTGTCCCTAAGAAGGGAGGCATGACAGTGGTTCATAATGAAAAGAATGAACTAGTTCCTACAAGAACAGTTACAGGGTGGTGCATGTGTATTGACTACAGAAGGCTCAATACAGTCACCAGAAAGGATCATTTTCCTTTACCATTCATAGACCATATGCTAGAGAGACTAGCAGGTCATGAATACTACTGCTTTTTGGACGGCTACTCAGGTTACAACCAAATTGCAGTAGGTCCTCAAGACCAAGAGAAAACAGCATTTACATGTCTTTCTGGAGTATTTGCCTACAGAAGGATTCCTTTTGGTCTGTGCAATGCACCTGCAACCTTTCAGAGGTGCATGCTCTCTATCTTTTCAGATATGGTAGAAAAATTTCTGGAAGTCTTCATGGATGACTTTTCAGTATTTGGAGACTCATTCAGCTCCTGCTTTAACCATCTAGCACTTGTTCTGAAAAGATGCCAAGAGACCAACCTAGTTTTAAACTGGGAAAAATGTCACTTTATGGTGACTGAAGGGATTGTCCTTGGGCATAAAATTTCAAACAAGGGGATAGAGGTGGATCAAGCTAAAGTTGAGGTAATTGAAAAATTACCACCACCTACCAATGTTAAGGCAATCAGAAGCTTTTTGGGGCATGCAGGATTCTACAGAAGGTTTATAAAGGATTTTTCAAAAATTGCCAAACCTCTCAGTAATCTGCTAGCTGCTGACACTCCATTTATTTTTGATAATGAGTGTCTGCAGGCGTTTGAGACTCTGAAAGCTAAGCTAGTCACAACACCAGTCATCTCTGCACCAATGTGTGATGCCAGTGACCATGCCATTGGTGCAGTATTGGGACAAAGGCATGGTAAGCTTCTGCACGTCATTTATTATGGCTGCCATATTCTAAATGATGCACAGAAGAACTACACAACCACATAAAAGGAGTTACTTGAAGTGGTTTATGCCATTGACAAGTTCAGATCTTATTTAGTAGGATCAAAAGTGATTGTGTACACTGACCATGCTGCTCTTAAATATCTACTCAGAAAGCAGGATTCAAAACCCAGGCTCATAAGATGGGTGTTGCTTCTGCAAGAGTTTGATATAGAAATAAGAGACAGAAAAGGGACAGAGAATCAAGTAGCTGATCACTTGTCCCGGATAGAACCAGTAGTAGGAGCATTCCTCCCTTCTACTGAGATCTCTGAAACCTTTCCGGATGAGCAATTACTTGCTATTCAGGAAGCTCCGTGGCTTGCAGACAGTGCAAACTATAAGACTCAAGGTTCTCCTTCTGTAACCATGGAAAGGAAGCATGAATAGCTTCTATCAAAATAGAGTCAAACAGAGCCCCCACAGTCAAACTCTAAGTTTGGTGTTGGGAGGCCACAACCAACTTCTAAGTTTGGTGTTGAACCCCCACATTCAAACTCTAAGTTTGGTGTTGGGAGGTTCCAACATGGCTCTGAGTATCTGTGAGGCTCCATGAGAGCCCACTGTCAAGCTACTGACATTAAAGAAGCGCTTGTTGGGAGGCAACCCAATGTTATATTTATTATTTTCCTTTGTTATTTTATGTTTTCTATAGGTTGATGATCATGGAAAGTCACAAAATCAATTGAAAAAAGCAGAAACAGAATGAAAAATAGAAAGAAAAACAGCACACCCTGGAGGAAAACTTGCTGGCGTTTAAACGCCAGTAAGGGCAGCAAATGGGCGTTTAACGCCCAGTCTGGCACCATCCTGGGCGTTTAACGCCAGAAAGTGGCACCAGACTGGCGTTAAACGCCAGGAATGAGCACCAAGCTGGCGTTAAACGCCAGAAATGGGCACCAGCCCAGCGTTTAACCCCAGGATTGGCAGAAGGAGCATTTTTGCTCGCCACTTGGTGCAGGGATGAATTATCCTTGACACCTTAGGATCTGTGGACCCCACAGGATCCCCACCTACCCCACCACTCTCTCTCTTCTTTCTTCTTTCACTCGACGATGAGCAAACCTTCTAAGTTTGGTGTGGTAAAAGCGTTGCTTTTTGTTTCTACATAACCATTTATGGCACCTAAGGCCGGAGAAACCTCTAGAAAGAGGAAAGGGAAGGCAAAAGCTTCCACCTCCGAGCCATGGGAGATGGAGAGATTCATCTCAAGGGATGCACTTTCCTCCACAAAACTATTGGGAGCAAATCAACACCTCCCTAGGAGAATTGAGTTCCAAAATGGGATAACTAAGGGTGGAGCACCAAGAACATTCCATCCTCCTCCATGAAATTAAAGAAGATCATAGAATCATGAGAGATGAGCAACAAAGGCAAGGAAGAGACATTGAGCAGCTCAAGCACTCCATAAGATCTTCAAGAGGAAGAACAAGCCACCATCACTAAGGTGGACCCGTTCTTTAATCTCCTTGTTCTTTACTTTCTATTTTTCGAATTTTTATGCTTATGTTTATCTATGTTTGTGTCTTATTACATGATCATTAGTATCTTAGTGTCTATGCCTTAAAGTTATGAATGTTCTATGAATCCATCACCTTTCTTAAAATGAAAAATGTTTTTATTACAAAAGAACAAGAAGTTCAAGATTTCGAATTTATCTCTGAAACTAGTTGAATTAGTTTGATGTGGTGACAATACTTTTTGTTTTCTGAATGAATGCTTGAACAGTGCATATGTCTTTTGAATTTATTGTTTAAAGAATGTTAAATTTGTTGGCTCTTGAAAGAATGATGGAAAAGGAGAAATGTTATTGAGGATCTAAAAAAATCATCAAATTGATTCTTGAAGCAAGAAAAAGCAAAAAAAAAAGAAAATAAAAAAAAAAGAAGAGAAGAGGAAAAAGTAAGCAGAAAAAGCCAATAGCCCTTTAAACCAAACGGCAAGGGTAGAAATAAAAAGTGATCCAAGGCAAAAAGAGTGTGCTTAAGAACCCTGGACACCTCTAATTGGGGACTCTAGCAAAGCTGAGTCACAATCTAAACAGGTTCACCCAGTTTTGTGTCTGTGGCATGTATGTATCCGGTGGTAATACTGGAAGACAGAGTGCTTTGGGCCACAGCCAAGACTCATAAAGTAGCTATGTTCAAGAATCATCATACTTAACTAGGAGAATCAATAACACTATCTGAATTCTGAGTTCCTATAGATGCCAATCATTCTAAACTTCAAAGGATAAAGTGAGATGCCAAAACTGTTCAGAAGCAAAAAGCTACTAGTCCCGCTCATCTAATTGGAGCTAAGTTTCATTGATATTTTGGAGTCTATAGTATGTTCTCTTCTTTTTATCCTATTTGATTTTCAGTTGCTTGGGGACAAGCAACAATTTAAGTTTGGTGTTGTGATGAGCGGATAATTTATACGCTTTTTGGCATTGTTTTTAGTATGTTTTTAGTATATTTTAGTTAGTTTTTAGTATACTTTTATTAGTTTTTAGTTAAAATTCACTTTTCTGGACTTTGCAATGAGTTTGTGTGTTTTTCTGTGATTTCAGGTATTTTCTGGCTGAAATTGAGGGTCCTGAGCAAAAATCTGATTCAGAGGCTGAAAAGGACTACAGATGCTCTTGGATTCTGACCTCCTTGCACTCGAAGTGGATTTTCTGGAGCTACAGAAGCCCAATTGGCGCGCTCTTAATGGCGTTGGAAAGTAGACATCCTGGGCTTTCCAGAAATGTATAATAGTCCATACTTTGCCCCAGATTCGATGGCCCAAACCGGCGTTGCAAATCAGCTTCAGAATTCCCGGCGTTTAACGCTGGAACTGGCATAAAAATTGGAGTTAAACGCCCAAACTGGCATAAAAGCTGGCGTTTAACTCCAGAAAAAGTCTCGACACATGAAAGCTTCAATGCTAAGCCCAAGCACACACTAAGTGGACCCCAGAAGTGGATTTTTACGTCATTTACTCATTTCTGTATACCCTAGGTTACTAGTTCACTATTAATAGGATCTTTTGACATTGTATCTGGACCTCATGACACTTTACACGTTTCTCATTGTATTTTCTACGGCATGAGTCTCTAAACCCCATGGTTGGGGGTGAGGAGCTCTGCTGTGTCTTGATGGATTAATGCAATTACTACTGTTTTTCATTCAATCATGCTTGCTTCCATTCTAAGATATCACTTGTTCTTAAACCTGATGAATGTGATGATCCGTGACACTCATCATCATTCTCAACTATGAACGTGTGCCTGACAACCACCTCCGTTCTACCTTAGATTGAGTACATATCTCTTGGATTCCTTAATCAGAATCTTCGTGGTATAAGCTAGAATTGATGGCGGCACTCAAGAGAATCCGGAAGGTCTAAACCTTGTCTGTGGTATTCTGAGTAGGATTCAAGGATTGAATAACTGTGATGAGCTTCAAACTCCTGAAGGCTGGGCGTTAGTGACAGACGCAAAAGAATCACTGGATTCTATTCCAACCTGATTGAGAACCGACAGATGATTAGCTGTGCTGTGACAGAGCGCGTTGAACATTTTCACTGAGAGGATGGGAGGTAGCCATTGACAACGGTGAAACGCTACATACAGCTTGCCATGGAAGGAGCCTTGCGTGCTTGAAGGAGAAGACAATAAGAAAGCAGAGATTCAGAAGATAGAGCATCTCCAAAACCTCAACCTGTTCTCCATTACTGCAAAACAAGTACTTATTTCATGTTCTTTTACTTTTCACAATCAACCCTGATAATTATTGATATCCTGACTAAGAGTTACAAGATAACCATAGCTTGCTTCAAGCCGACAATCTCCGTGGGATCGACCCTTACTCACGTAAGGTATTACTTGGACGACCCAGTGCACTTGCTGGTTAGTTGTGTGGGATTGCGAAAGTGTGATTGCAATTTCGTGCACCATCAAGTCATCAATTTTAAAAATTAAATCTTTTTCAATCATATCTTTTCAATCATATCTTTTTAAAATCATATCTTTTTCAATCAAATCTTTTTCAATCATATCTTTTTAAATTTTGATTTCAAAATCTTTTTTTCTAAGTTTTTATATTTTCAAAATTATTTTCAAATCTTTTTCAACTAATTACTATTTCTTATCTTTTTCAAAACCATCCAATTTTCAAAAATCACTAACCAGTTTTCCACTTCCAATTTTCGAAAATCACTAACCACTTTTTCAAAAATCATTTTAATTAACTAATTATTTTAGTTTTAATTTTCGAATACTTTCTCTCTCATCTCTTTCTATTTATTTGCTAACACTTCTCTTCTTCTTATAATTCGAACCCCCTCTCTCCCTCTGTGTTCGAATTCTTCTCATTCTCTCTCTACCTCATTCCTCTATTCTTCTTTTCTTCTGACACATCAAGAAATCTGTATACTGTGACATAGAGGATTTCACTACTCCCTTTTGTTCTCTTCTTTTTCATATGAGCAGAAACAATGATAAAAACATTCTTGTTGAAGCCGATCCTGAACCTGAAAGGACTCTAAAGAAGAAGCCAAGAGAAGCTAAAGCACAACACTCTGGAGGGGACCTTATAAAGAATTTCGAAAAAGAAGCAGACATGGCAGCCAAACCCAACAACAATGCCAGAGATGCAAGGAAGATGCTTGGTGACTATACTGCACCAACTTCCAACTTCTATGAAAGAAGAATCTCATTTCATGCCATTGGAGCAAACAACCTTGAGCTTAAGCCTTAATTAGTTTCTCTAATGTAGTAGAATTGCAAGTTTCATGGACTTCCATTAGAAGATCCTCATCAGTTCTTAGCTGAATTCTTGTAGATCTATAATATTGTTAAGACCAATGGGGTTGATCTCGAGGTCTACAGACTTATGCTTTTCCCCTTTGCTGTAAGAGACAGAGCTAGAACATGGTTGGACTCACAACCTAGAGAAAGCCTGAACTCTTGGGACAAGTTGGTCCATGCTTTCTTGACCAAATTCTTTCCACCTCAAAAGATGAGCAACCTTAGAGTGGAAGTCCAAACCCTCAAATAGAAAGAAGGTGAATCCCTCTATGAAGCTTGGGAAAGATACAAGCAATTAACCAAAAGGTGTCCTTCTGACATGCTTCTAGAATGGAGCATCATATGTATATTCTATGATGGTCTGTCTGAATTTTCCAAATTGTCATTGGACCATTCTGATGGTGGATCTCTTCATCTGAAGCCCAAGAAATCATTGACATGGTTGCAAATAACCAGTTCATGTACATGATGAGCGGATAATTTATACGCTTTTTGGCATTGTTTTAAGGTAGTTTTTAGTATGATTTAGTTAGTTTTTAGTATATAATTATTAGTTTTTATGCAAAAATCACATTTATGGAATTTATTATGAGTTTGTGTATTTTTCTGTGATTTCGGGTATTTTCTGGCTAAAATTGAGGGACCTGAGCAAAAATCTGATTCAGAGGCTTAAAAAGGACTGAAGATGCTGTTGGATTCTGACCTCCCTGCACTCGAAATGGATTTTCTGGAGCTACAGATACCTAATTGGCTTGCTCTCAATTGTGTTGGAAAGTAGACATCTTGGGCTTTCCAGAAATATATAATACCCCATACTTTGCCCAAGTTTTGATAATGTAAACAGGCGTTTTAATGCCAACTTTCTACCATTTTCTCGCATTAAACGCCAGAATAGGCATAAAAACTGGAGTTAAATGCCCAAACTGGCACCAAAGCTGGTGTTGAACTCCAAGAAAAGCCTATGCACGTGAATGCTTCAATGCTCAGCCCAAACACACACCAAGTGGACCCCAGAAGTGGATTTCTGCATCATTTACTTATTTCTGTAAAGCCTAGGTTACTAGTACATTATAAATAGGACCTTTTACTATTGTATTTTCATAGCAAGATCTTTAGATCATTTTTGAGACTATCTTTGTATCATTGTTGATCTCTTGATCACGTTTAGGGGGCTGGCCATTTGGCCATGCCTGGACATTCATCACTTATGTATTTTCAACGGTGGAGTTTCTATACCTCAGATTAAGGTATGGAGCTCTGTTGTTCCTCATGAATTAATGCAATTACTACTGTTTTCTATTCAATTCAAGCTTATTCTTGTTTTAAGATATTCATTCGCACTTCAACATGATGAATGTGATGATCAAGTGACACTCATCACCATTCTCACTTATGAATACGTGCCTGACAACCACTTCCATTCTACCTGAAAACAAGCGTGAATGTATATCTCTTGGCCTTCTGGTTCACGATGCATGGTTGCCTCTCCTGACAACAGAGCCTTCCATTCCATGAAATCAGAGTCTTCGTGGTATAAGCTAGAATCAATTGGAAGCATTCTTGAGATCCGAAAAGTCTAAACCTTGTCTGTGGTATTCTCACTAGTCTAAGCTAATCAAGGATTCAAATTAGGGACATTATTGTTTTCCGCTTAGAGTTAGTGATAAGCTAAAGTAAAGAACAAGGGGTAAGATAGGCTCAACATGGGTTTGCAAAGGATAATAAAAATTAAGGCCATAAGGGTATGTAAGCTCAGTGAAACAAGGCCTCAATCATATAAGTGCATGCATACATCAAATAATGGAAATATAGAATTAAGCAAGACAAATATCACAATTTTTAGAGAGAGAAACACACATCAAAAATAAAATATTGGTTGATAGAATGCAACCAATCAAATAGGCTCAAAATCTCACTGGTTTTGTGTGTTCGAGCTCTAAGCTATGTTCCAAAATAATATTTCTTCAAACAAGTTTTTCAAAAAGTTTTATTCAAATTAGTGAAATACTGTAAAAATTTCTTGAAAAAGAAAATATTACTTTAACCAAGTAGTAAAATATGCACAAAAAAATAAACATGCAAATGCAACAATGAAAAACAAAAATTGGTGTTGAGAAGGGACTAACTAACCCGTGGAGATCGGTATCGACTTCCCCACACTTAAAGATTGCACCGTCCTCGGTGCATGCTGAGATGTGCAGCTGGATGGGGGTTGTAGTTCCTCAGCTAGTGCTCTCTTATATTCCTATCCTTGCCGGTGGTTTGGGAGTAGCTTTCTCTCTTTACCCTTCTTGGTGGCCATCTTGAAAGGGAAAAAAGGAAAGTAACAAGTAAAGCTAGGGGATCCAGCAAGGAAGAGAGCGGGAAAGGTGGTAATCAATGCACAGTAAAGAAGAATGATGTTAACACATGGTCATGACTACATGTGAAAAGTTCATCAATGGAAATATAGCAAGTGCATGTAATAACAATTAAATGCAAGATGTTTATTGGCATGCTGGTAAAGGCATGAGTAGCATAGATCAAGCATTCAATGTCCAATTTAGATTACCAAGTCTCTAAAACTAACAACATGTTTGTAATGACAATTATATGTAATGAATATGATATGAAAAAGGGTTTCGTGAAAAGCAAGCATTCAGAGTAGTAGGATAAAAGATATTGAAAAACAGAGCATAATGCCATACGGGCGCTTTCACAAACACTTAGCATGCATGGTAAATAATCTAATGAAAATAATAAATTGAACATGCAAGCAACCCTTAAAAGAATTAATATATAATTGCCAAATAATTTTGCAACAATCCACAATGACCCAAATAAATTTCCAATACCAATGAAGATAATGCAATGAATGAGGGTATGCAAATAAATTGAATGAAATTAAAGAAAAGAAGAATGAGAAGGGAAAGAAGTGAGTAAGAAAGGAGGGAGGGAAAAATTAGGATTGGGGAAGAAAAGATAAGATATTTGACAAATTAGGATAAGCTGTGCGGCGCAAGCGACACGGACGCGTGGGGCACGCGGTCGCGTGACTTGCGTTTGAAGTTAATCGACGCGATCGCGTTGGTCACGCGGTCGCGTGACACGTTTTATGCTACTGGCACGAGGGCAGCTTCACGCTCGCACAACTCTCAGTTCAAAATCTTATTTTGCCAAATTTTGGGTGACGCGATCGCGTGGTCGATGCGATCGCATGAGTGGCCAATATGGGGATATGACGCAGACGCGTGAGCCATGCGTCCGCGTGGGTAGAATTGTGTGTTCAGCACCAATCCAGCACCACTCTCGCACAATAATTCGTTGTGCACCCTTTTTACGTCGAAAATCAGGGCACGCGGCCGGGTGGGTCACGCGGTCGCGTGGAAGGCCATTATTCCCATGTGACACGGATGCGTCGGCGACGCAGTCGCGTGGGTCAATTTGTGCCACTGGCACGTCTCCAGCCACGCTCCAGCGTGACTCTCTGTTCGTTTTTATTTTCTCCCCTCTCCTTGCGACGCAGACACGTCGTTGAGGCGGTCGCATCGCGTGGCATTTCTTTTAATATGTAGTATGCAGAATGCAAAATGATATGAATGTTATGAGTAATTTCAGGTTCAATGAAAAACTTGAAAACAAATAAAACTAAATAAATCATACTAAAAACTAATTATCCGCTCATCACAACACCAAACTTAAATTGTTGTTTGTCCCGAAGCAACTGAAAACAAAATAGGATAAAAAGAAGATAATATACAATGAATCCTATAGTATCAATGAAACTTAATCCTAATTAGATGAGTGGGGCTTGTAGCTTTTTGCTTCTGAATAGTTTTGGCATCTCACTTTTTCCTTTGAAATTCAGAATGATTGACATCTATAGGAACTTAGAATTTTAGATAGAGTTATTGATTCTCCTAGTTCAGTGCGTTGATTCTTGAACACAGCTACTTTATGAGTCTTGGCCGTGACCATAAGCACTTTGTTTTCCAGTATTATCATCAGATATATAAATGCCATAGACACATAACTGGTGAACCTTTTCAAATTGTAACTCAGCTTTGCTAAAGTCCCCAGTTAGAGGTGTCCAGAGTTCTTAAGCACACTCTTTTGCTTTGGATCACGACTTTAACCACTCAGCCTCAAGTTTTTCACTTGGACCTGCATGCCACAAGCACCTGGTTAGGGACAGCTTGATTTAGAGGCTTTTTGGTTTAAAGGGCTATTGGCTTTCTCTGCTTGCTTTTTCTTTTTTTTTCTCTTTTTTTTGCCAAATTTTTTTTCACTGCTTTTTCTTGCTTCAAGAACCAATTTCATGATTTTTCAGATTATCAATAACATTTCTCTTTGTTCATCATTCCTTCAAGAGCCAACAATTTTAACATTCATAAACAACAAGATCAAAGATATGCACTGTTCAAGCATTCATTCGGAGAACAAAAAGTATTGCCACCATATCAAAATAATTAAACTAGTTTCAAGATAAAATTTGAAATCCAAGTACTTCTTGTTCTTTTGTAATTAAGCACATTTTTCATGTAAGAGAGGTGAAGGATTCATGGAGTTATTCATAGCTTTAAGACATAGACACTAGACACTAATGATCATGTAGTGAAGACACAAATATAGATAGAACATACAGCATAAAGCCGAAAATAGAAAAATAAATAGACAAGGAGATTAAAGAATGAGTCCACCTTAGTGAGGGTGGCGTTTTCCTCCTCTTGAAGAACCAATGGTGCTCTTGATCTCCTCTATGTCTCTTCCTTGCCTTTGTTGCTCCTCCCTCATTGCTCTTTGATCTTCTCTAATCTCATGGAGAATGATGGAGTGCTCTTGGTGTTCCACCCTTAATTGGTCCATGTTGTAACTCAAGCTTTCCAAAGAAGTGTTTAGTTGATCCCAATAATTGTGTGGAGGAAATGGCATCCCTTGAGGCATCTCAGGGATTTCTTGATGAGGGACTTCCTCATGCTCTTGTTGAGTGCCATGAATGGGCTCTCTAATTTGCTCCATTCTCTTCTTAGTGATAGGCTTGTCCTCTTCAATGAGGATGTCTCCCTCTATGACAATCCCAGCTGAATAGTAAAGGTGACATATGAGATGAAGAAAGGCTAATCTTGCCAAAGGTGAGGACTTGTCAGCCACCTTGTAGAGTTCTAGAGGTATCATTTCATGAACTTCTACTTCCTCTCCAATCATGATATTATGAATCATGATGGCCCGATCCACAATTACCTCAGATCGGTTGCTAGTGGGACTGATAGAGTGTTGGATGAACTCCAACCATCTTCTAGCCACAGGCTTAAGATCCGGTCTTCTCAATTGAACCGGGTTGCCTCTTGAGTCTCTTTTCCATTGAGCTCCTTCTACACATATGTCCATGAGGACTTGGTCCAACCTTTGATCAAAGTTGACCCTTCTAGTGTAGGGGCGTGCGTTTTCTTCCATCATTGGCAAGTTGAACACTAGCCATACGTTTTTTGGACTGAAATCTATGTATTTCTCCCGAACCATTGTAAGCCCATTCTTTGGGTTTGGGTTAATACTTTGATCATGGTTCCCAACCTCTTCTTCAGATCTCTTGTTGGATCTTCGGATATTCTCCCTTTTTGAGCCTAAAAGGGACCTCATGGATCACCTTCTTATTGGCCACAAGTTCATAGAAGTAGTCTTGATGGACCTTTGAGATGAATCTCTCCATCTCCCATGACTCAGAGGTGGAAGCAGTTGCCTTCCCTTTCCTTTTTCTAGAGGTTTCTCCGGCCTTAGATACCATAAATGATTATGGAAAAATAAAAAGTAATGCTTTTACCACACCAAACTTAAAATATTTGCTCATCCCCGAGCAAAAGAAGAAAGAAAGATGTAGAAGAAGAAGAAAATGGAGGAGATAGAGGGTGTATAGGAAAAGGGAAGGAGAGTGCCCAAAAGGTTTGGGTGGGTTTGGGAGGTAAATGGTTTTTAATTTTGAAGGTGGGTGGGGGGGTTTTAGGGAAGAGTTAAGGAAGTTATTGGTGAAGTGTATTTGGGGAAGAATGTTGTAAAAAGGGGTGAAGAGGTGAGAGAGTGAGTTAAGGTTGGTGGGGATCCTGTGGGGTCCACAGATTCTGAGGGGTCAAGGAATTCTCATCCCTGCTCCGATTGGGCGTTCAAAATGCCTTGGAGTGCAATTCTGGCGTTTAAACGCCAGTTTGCTGCCCTGTTCTGGCGTTTAAACGCCAGCTTTCCTTCCTGTTCTGGCATCTAAATGCTAGTTTGTTGCCCTGTTCTGGCGTTTAAACTCCAGTCTGGTGCCATATTCTGGCGTTTAAAAGCCCAGAAAGGTGCCAGAGTGGGCGTTTAAACGCCAATTTTGCTACCCTTACTGGCGTTTAAACGCCAATAAGTCCTTCCTCCAGGGTGTGCTGTTTTCGATGCTATTTTTTATTTTTTTCTTTATTTTTGTAATTGTCTTTGTGACTTCACATGATCATCAACCTAAAAGAAAACAAAATAATATAGATAAAATTAAAATAAAATTGGGTTGCCTCCCAATAAGCGCTTTTTTAATGTCAATAGCTTGACAATAAGCTCTCATGGAGCCTCACAGATGATCAGAGTATAGTTAAGATCTCTCAACACCAAACTTACAGTTTGGCTGTGGTCTCCCAACACCAAACTTAGAGTTTGAATGTGGGGGCTCTGTTTGACTCTGTATTGGGAGAAGCTCTTCATGCTTACTCTCCATAGTTACAGATGGAGAACCTTGAGTCTTTACTACAAGGCGTTCTTCATTCACATGAAGGATCAACTCTCCTCTGTCAACGTCAATCACAACTCTTACTGTGGCTAGGAAGGGTCTTCCAAGGATGATGGATTCATCCTCATCCCTCCTAGTGTCTAGGATTATGAAATCAGCAGGGAAGTAAAGGCCTTCAACCTTCACTAGCACGTCCTCTACTAGTCCATAAGCCCTTTTCATAGATTTATCTGCCATCTCCAATGAGAATTTGGCAGCATGTACCTCATAGATACCAGGTCTCTCCATTACAGAGAGTGGCATCATGTTTATCCCTAACCCCAGTCACACAGAGCTTTTTCAAAGGTCATGGTGCCTATGGTACAAGGTATTAAGAATTTACCAGGATCCTATTTCTTTTGAGGTAAATTTTGCTGAACTAATGTATTCAGTTTATTGGTAAGCAAGGGAGGCTCTTCCTCCCAAGTCTCATTACCAACCAGCTTGGCATTCAGCTTCATGATTGCTCCTAAATATTGGGCAACTTGCCCTTCAACAATGTCTTCATCTTCTTCAGAAGATGAATAGTCATCAGAGCTCATGAATGGTAAAAGGAGGTCCAAGGGAATCTCTATGATCTCTGTATAAGCCTCAGATTCCTTTGGTTCCTCATTAGGGGATTCTGTACTGACCATTGGACGTCCTCTGAGGTCTTTCTCATTGGGATTCATGTCCTCCTCCTCCTCTAAGGTTTCGGCCATGTTGATTATATCAATGGCCTTGCACTCTCCTTTGGGATTATCTTTTGTATTGCTTAGGAGAGTGCTAGGAGGAGTTTCAGTAACTCTTTTACTCAGCTGGCCCACTTGTGCTTCCAAATTTCTAATGAAGGATCTTGTTTCAGTAATGAAACTAAAAGTGGCCTTAGATAGATCAGAGACTATGTTTGCTAAGCTAGAAGGTTCTGCTCAGAATGCTCTGTCTGTTGCTGAGATGATGATGGGAAAGGTTTGCTATTGCTAAACCTGTTTCTTCCACCATTGTTATTATTGAAGCCTTGCTTCTGTTGATCCTTCCATGAAAATTTTGGATGATTTTTCCATGAAGGATTATAGGTGTTGCCAAAGGCTTCACCCATGTAATTCACCTCTGCCATTTCAGGGTTCTCAGGATTATAAGCTTCTTCTTCAGAAGATGCGTCCTTAGTACTATTGGATGCATTTTGCAATCCATTCAGAATCTAAGAGATCATATTGACTTGTTGGGTCAACATTTTGTTCTGAGCCAGTATGGCATTCAGAGCATCAATTTCAAGAACTCCTCTCTTTTGAGGCATCCCATTACTCACATGATTCCTCTTTGAGGTATACATGAACTGGTTATTTGCAACTATTTCAATAAGTTCCTGAGCTTTGGTGCACGAAATTGTGATCATCAATGGCACCTTCAACATGGTACACTCAATTGCAATCTCAACTCTTTATCACAACTTCGCACAACTAACCAGCAAGTGCACTGGGTCGTCCAAGTAATAAACCTTACGCGAGTAAGGGTCGATCCCACGGAGATTGTTGGTATGAAGCAAGCTATGGTCATCCTGTAAATCTCAGTCAGGCGGATTCAAATGGTTATGGAGGATTAATGATTAAAAGATGAATAAAACATAAAATAAAGATAGAGATACTTATGTAATTCATTGGTGAGAATTTCAGATAAGCGTTTGGAGATGCTTTGTCCCTTTCGTCTCTCTGCTTTCCTACTGTCTTCATCCAATCCTTCTTACTCCTTTCCATGGCAAGCTGTATGTTGGGCATCACCGTTGTCAATGGCTACAGTCCCGTCCTCTCAGTGAAAATGTTCAACGCGCTCTGTCACAGCACGACTATTCATCTATCGGTTCTCGATCATGTCAGAATAGAATCCAGTGATTCTTTTGCGTCTGTCACTAACACCCCACAATCGCGAGTTTAAAGCTCGTCATAGTCATTCAATCCTTGAATCCTACTCAGAATACCACAGACAAGGTTTAGACCTTCTGGATTCTCAAGAATGCCGCCATGAATTCTAGCTTATACCACGAAGATTCTGATTAAGGAATCCAAGAGATAAACATTCAAGCCTTGTTTGCTTGTAGAACGGAAATGATTGTCAGGCACACGTTCATAAGTGAGAATGATGATGGGGATCACATAATCATCACATTCATCAAGTTCTTGAGAGCGAATGAATATCTTAGAACAAGAATAAGCTGAATTGAAGAGAAGAACAATAGTAATTGTATTAATACTCGAGGTACAGCAGAGCTCCACACCTTAATCTATGGTGTGTAGAAACTCCAACGTTGAAAATACATAAGAACAAGGTCTAGGCATGGCCGAATGGCCAGCCTCCCATAATCTAAGAACTAGACGTCCAAAGATGATCCTAAGATCTAAAGTGATCAAAAGATAATAATACAATAGCAAAAGGTCCTATTTATAGAGAACTAGTAGCTTAGGGTTTACAAAAAATGAGTAAATGACATTAAAATCCACTTCCGGGCCCACTTGGTGTGTGTTTGGGCTGAGCATTGAAGCTTTCATGTGTAGAGACTCTTCTTGGAGTCAAACGCCAGCTTTTGTGCTAGTTTGGGCGTTTAACTCTCACTTTTGTGCCAATTCCGGCGTTTAACGCCGGGCAGTCTTGAGCTGAATTGAAACACCCGTTTGGGCCATCAAATCTCGGGCAAAGTGTGGACTATTATATATTTCTGGAAAGCCCAGGATGTCTACTTTCCAACGTAGTTGAGAGCGCGCCAATTGGGCTTCTGTAGCTCCAGTTCACTTCGAGTGCAGGGAGGTCAGAATCCAACAACATCTGCAGTCATTTTTCAGCCTCTGGATCAGATTTTTGCTCAGGTCTCTCAATTTCAGCCAGAAAAAACCTGAAATCACAGAAAAACACACAAACTCATAGTAAAGTCCAGAAAAGTGAATTTTAAATAAAAACTAATAAAAATATAATAAAAACTAACTAAAACATACTAAAAATATACTAAAAACAATGCCTAAAAGCATATAAATTATCTGCTCATCAAGCTTCTGCAGGAATTTTCTTTAGGTGAATGGATCCACCTGTAGAGTGGTCCAGTGACATCTTGGAAAATTCAGACAGACCATCATAGAATATATCTAATGTGGTCCATTCCGAAAGCATATCAGAAGGACACTTTTTGGTCAGCGGCTTGTATCTTTCCCAAGCTTCATAGAGGGATTCACCTTCTTTCTCTCTGAAGGTTTGAACATCCACTCTAAGCTTGCTCAGCTTTTGAGGAGGAAAGAACTTGGCTAAGAAAGCCGTGACCAGCTTATCCCAAGAGTCCAGGCTATCTCTGGGTTGTGAGTCCAACCATGTTCTAGCTCTGTCTCTTATAGCAAAAGGGAAAAGCATAAGCTTGTAGACTTCAGGATTAACTCCATTGGTCTTAACAGTATCACAGATCTGCAAGAACTCTGTTAAGAACTGATAAGGGTCTTCTAATGGAAGTCCATGAAACTTGCAGTTCTGTTGCAGTAGAGAAACTAATTGATGCTTTAGCTCAAAATGGTTTGCTCCTATGGCATGGATTGAGATGCTTCTTCCATAGAAGTTAGAAGTTGGTATAGTAAAATCACCAAGCATCTTCCTTGCATTATTGTTTGGTTTAGCCATAATTGTTTCTTTTGCTACTTCCTTTTCAAAAATTTCAGTGAGGTCCTCTTCAGAGTTTTATGCTTTAGCTGCTTTTAGCTTCCTCTTCAGAGTCCTTTCAGGTTCAGGATCATCTTCAACAAGTATGCCTTTATCTTTTTTTCTGCTCATATGAAAGAGAAGAAAACAAAGATAATATGGAATCCTATATGTCACAGTATAGAGATTCCTTGAGGTGTCAGAGTAAAACAAGAATGGAGGGATGAGGTAGGTAAGGAAGAATTCGAACACACAAAGAGAGATGGAGTTCGAATTGACAATGGAGGAGGAATGTTAGTGTTTAAATGGAAAAAGACAAGAGAGTGGGGAGAAATTTTCGAAAATTAAAAGAATAAAATTTAAAAAAAATTTTTGAAAAATTGGTTATGGTTTTGAAAAAATATAGGAAATAGTAAAATAAACAAAAAAATCAATTAGTTAGTTGAAAAAAGATTTGAAAATCAATTTTTGAAAAGATAGGAAGTTTAGAAAAGATTTTTGAAATCAAAATTTTGAAAAAAGATATGATTTGAAAAAGATATGATTAAAAAGATATGATTGAAATTTATTTTGAAAAAGATTTGAAAAAGAAAATTTAAAAAGATTTAATTTTGAAAATTGAAGTTGATGACTTGACTAACAAAAAACTAAAAGATATGATTCTAGAATTTAAAGATTGAACCTTTCTTAACAAAAAATTAACAAACCTGAAATTTTTGAATCAAGATTTTTGAAAATATGAGGAAAAGATTTTATTTTTGAAAAAGATATGTTTGAGAAGATGTGATTTTGAAAAAGATATGATTGAAAATATTTTATTTGAAAAAGATTTGAATTTTAAAAAAAACATGAAGATTTGAAAAATATTTGATTTGAAAAAAAAAATTCCTCTCCTTGTGTCATCCTGGCGTTAAACACCCAGGAGCTACATGTTTTGGGCGTTTAACGCCCAATTGCTGCATGGTTTGGGCGTTTAAAAGCCCAGTCAAGTATCCTGACTGGCGTTTAAATGCCAGTTTTCCTTCCTCATTGGGCGTTTTGAACGCCCAGCTTTTTCTCTGTAATTCTTCTGCATTATGTTCTTGGATCTTTATTTTGCTAAATTCTTTATTCAAGAAGATATGTTTTCAATTTTGAAAAACAACAAAATGAGTCGAAACATATAATTCTTAGATCAAAACACAAGATATATGCAAGAACATTATGAACGTCAAGATGAACACTAAGAACAATCTTGAAGATCAAGATGAACATCAATAACTCATTTTTCTTAATGAAAGAAAACATGGAGGACACCAAACTTAGAATTTTCTCATGTTTGGGCCATATGAATGCAAGAATGCATGTGTAGAACGTCATGCAGTGCAAATCAATAAATCATGAAGATCAAACAAAGCAATTCATCAAGAACGACTTGAGGATCATCAAGAACACAATGCATGTGTTTCAAAAATTGCAAGACAATTAGAATCATGCAATTGACACCAAACTTAAAATTTGGCCTTATATTCAAACAAGAAACACAAAATATTTTTGTTTTTATGATTTTATTAATTTTTTTTGGTTTTTCGAAAATTATTTTTTTAGAAAAACGAAAAAGAGGAAAAAAATTTTTTTTGAAACATTTTGAAAACTTTTTGAAAATAAAATAAAGGTTGAAATAAGAAGAAAATTACCTAATCTAAGCAGCAAGATGAACCGTCAGTTGTCCAAACCCGAACAATCCCCGGCAACGGCGCCAAAACATGGTGCATGAAATTGTGATCATCAACAACGGCGCCAAAGAATTGGAGCTCTCAATCGTGAATCGCACAACTAACCAGCAAGTGCACTAGGTCATCCAAGTAATAAACCTTACGTGAGTAAGAGTCAATCCCACAGAGATTGTCGGCTTGAAGCAAGCTATGGTCACCTTGTAAATCTCAGTCAGGCGAATTCAAATGGGTTATGGAGTTTTCATAATTAAAAGATAAACGAAACATAAAATAAAGATAGAGATACTTATGTAATTCATTGGTGGGAATTTCAGATTAGCGTATGGAGATGCTTCATCCCTCTTGAATCTCTTCTTTCCTACTGCCTTCATCCAATCCTTCATACTCCTTTCCATGGCAAGCTGTGTGTTGGGTTTCACCGACGTCAATGGCTACCTTCCATCCTCTCAGTTAAAATGGTCTAAATACGCTGTCACTGCACGGCTAATCATCTGTCGGTTCTCGATCATGGTGGAATAGAATCCAATATTCCTTTTGTGTCTGTCACTACGCACACCACTCGCGAGTTTGAAGCTCGTCACAGTCATCCCTGCCTAGATCCTACTCAAAATACCACAGACAAAGTTCAGACTTTCTGGATCTCAGGAATGACCACCAATAATTCTAGCTTATACCACGAAGACTCCGATCTTTCAGAATGGAGGCTAAGAGATACACGCTCATTCTTAAGTAGAACGGAAGTGGTTGTCAGTCACGCGTTCATAGGTGAGAATGATGATTAGTGTTACGGATCATCACATTCATCAGGTTGCAGTGCGAGTGAATATCTTAGAACAAGAATAAGCTTGAATTGAATAGAAAATAGTAGTAATTGCATTAATACTCGAGGAACAGTAGAGCTCCACACCTCAATCTATGGTGTGTAGAAATTCCACCATTGAAAATACATAACTAATCTGGAGGTCCAGGCATGGCCGAATGGCCAGCCTCCCCAAATATGAAAATATCATTCAGATTTGTCTCTATGATCCGAAGATCAAGGATGATCAAAAGATGAAAATTCAATAGTAAAAAGTCCTATTTATAATGAAACTAGCTACTAGGGTTTACAGAATTGAATAAATGATGCAGAAATCCACTTCTTGGCCCACTTGGTGTGTGCTTGGGCTGAGCATTGAGCTTCACACCTGTATAGACTTCTCTTGGAGTTAAACACCAGCTTTGACGCCAGTTTGGGCGTTTAACTCCAACTTTTATGCCAGTTCTGGCGTTTTGACGCGAGAAAAGGGTAGAGAGATGGCGTTTTGATGCCATTTTATGTCGACAAAACTCACGCAAAGTATGAACTATTATATATTGCTGGAAAGCCCTGGATATCTACTTTCCAACGCAATGGAGAGCGTGCCATTTGAAATTTTGTAGCTCCAGAAAATCCACTTCGAGTGCAGGGAGGTCAGAATCCAACAGCATATGTAGTGCTTTGTCAGCCTCTGAATCAGATTTTTGCTCAGGTCCCTCAATTTCAGCCAGAGAATACCTGAAGTCACAAAAAATCACACAAACTCATAGTAAATTCTAGACATGTGAATTTTGCTTAAAAATTAATAAAAATATACTAAAAATTAACTCAATCATACTAAAAACTATATAAAAATAGTGCTGATGAGCGGATAATTTATACGCTTTTTGGCATTGTTTTTAGGTAGTTTTTTGTAGGATCTAGCTTCTTTTTGTAGCAAAATTCACATTTCTAGACTTTACTAAGAGTTTATGTGTTTTCCTGTGATTTCAGGTATTTTCTGGCTGAAATTGAGGGACCTGAGCAAAAATCTGTTTCAAAGGCTGACAAAGGACTGCAGATGCTGTTGGATTCTGACCTCCCTCCACTCGAAGTGGATTCTCGGGAGCTACATAATTCTAAATTGCGTGCCCTCAATTGAGTTGGAAAGTAGACATCCATGGCTTTCCAATATATAATAGTCCATACTTTGCGCGAGTTTTGACGATGTAAAATGTCGTCAAAACGCTATCTCTCAGCCCTTTTCTGGCGTCAAAACGCCAGAACTGGCATAAAAGTTGGAGTTAAACTCCCAAACTGGCAACAAAGCTGGTGTTTAACTCCAAGGAAGACCTCTACACGTGTAAAGCTCAATGCTCAGCCCAAGCACACACCAAGTGGGCCCGAAAGTGGATTTCTGCATCATTTACCTATTTCTGTAAACCTTAGTAGCTAGTTTCATTATAAATAGGACCTTTTACTGTTGTATTATCATCTTGGAATCTTTGTATCCATCTTTGGAACGTTTTTCCTTAGACTTGGGAAGGCAGGCCATTCGGCCATGCCTGGACCTCCAGACCACTTATGTATTTTAAACGGTGGGGTTTCTACACACCATAGATTAAGGTGTGGAGCTCTGCTGTTCCTCGAGTATTAATGAAATTACTACTATTTTCTATTCAAGTCAGCTTATTCTTATTCTAAGATATTCACTTGCACTTCAACCTGATGAATGTGATGATCCGTGACACTCATCACTATTCTCAACCTATGAAAGCGTGCCTGACAACCACCTCCGTTCTACCTTAGATCGAGCATATATCTCTTAGCCTCCATTCCGAAAGATCGGAGTCTTTGTGGTATGAGCTAGAATTATTGGCGGCCATTCCAGAGATCCGGAAAGTCTAAACCTTGTCTGTGGTATTCTGAGTAGGATCTGGGAAGGGATGACTGTGACGAGCTTCAAACTCGCGAGTGTTGGGCGTAGTGACAGACGCAAAAGGATCACTGGATTCTATTCCAACATGATTGAGAACCGACAGATGATTAGCCATGCAGCGACAGTGCATTTGGACCATTTTCACTAAGAGGACAGGAGGTAGCCATTGATGCCGGTGAAACCCAACATACAGCTTGCCATGGAAAGGAGTATGAAGGATTGGATGAAGGCAGTAGGAAAGTAGAGATTCAAGAGGGATAAAGCATCTTCATACACTTATCTGAAATTCCCACCAATGAATTACATAACTATCTCTATCTTTACTTTATGTTTTATCTATATATTAATTATCAAAACTCCATAACCATTTCAATCCCCCTGACTGAGATTGACCCTTACTCACGTAAGGTTTATTACTTGGACAACCCAATGCACTTGCTGGTTTGTTGTGCGAAGTTGTGGCAAAGTGTGATTAACATTTGAGAGCTCCAAGTCTTCGGTGCCATGGTTGATGATCACAATTTTGTGCACCATGTGATGAGCAGAAAATTTATACGCTTTTTGGCATTGTTTTTATATAGTTTTTAGTATGATTTAGTTAGTTTTTAGTATATTTTTTTTAGTTTTTAAGCAAAATTCACATTTATAGACTTTACTACGAGTTTGTGTGTTTTTTATGATTTCAGGTTTTTTCTGGCTGAAATTGAGGGACCTGAGCAAAAATCTGATTTAGAGGCTGACAAAGGACTGCAGATGCTGTTGGATTCTGACCTCCCTGCACTCGAAGTGATTTTTCTGGAGTTACAGAACTTCAAATGGCGCGCTCTCAATTGCGTTGGAAAGTAGACATCCAGGGCTTTTCCGCAATATATAATAGTTCATACTTTGCACGAGTTTTGATGATGTAAAATGGCGTCAAAATGCCAGAACTGGCATAAAAGTTAGAGTTAAACGCCCAAACTGGCACCAAAACTAGTGTTTAACTCCAAGAGAAGCCTCTACACATGTGAAGCTCAATGCTCAGCCCAAGCACACACCAAGAGGGCCCGGAAGTGGATTTCTGCATTATTTATTCAATTCTGTAAACCCTAGTAGCTAGTTTCATTATAAAGAAGACTTTTTACTATTGTATTCTCATCTTTTGATCATCCTTGATCTTCGGATCATAGAGACATTCTGGATATCATATTTTCATATTTGGGGAGGCTGGCCATTTGGCAATGCCTGGACCTCCAGATCACTTATGTATTTTCAACAGTGGAGTTTCTACACACCATAGATTAAGGTGTGGAGCTCTGCTGTTCCTCAAGTATTAATGCAATTACTACTATTTTCTATTTAATTCAAGCTTATTCTTGTTCTAAGATATTCACTCGCACTTCAACCTGATGAATATGATGATCCATGACACTCATCATCATTCTCAACCTATGAACGCATGCTTGACAACCACCTCCGTTCTACCTTAGATTGAGCGTTTATCTCTTAGCCTCCATTCTGAAAGATCGGAGTCTTCATGGTATAAGCTAGAATTATTGGCGGCCATTCCTAAGATCTGGAAAGTCTAAACATTGTCTGTGGTATTCCGAGTAGGATCTGGGAAGGGATGACTGTGACAAGCTTCAAAAAGTTGGACAATTGACGGTTCATCTTGTTGCTCATATTAGGTAATTTTTATTTTCTTTTCAAAAAGTTTTCAAAAATCTTTCAAAAAAATTTTTCTCCTTTTTCGTTTTTCCAAACTAATTTTCAAAAAAACCCAAAAAATTTAATAAAATCATAAAAACAAAAATATTTTGTGTTTCATGTTTAAATATATGGCCAAATTTTAAGTTTGGTGTCAATTACATGATTTTAATTGTCTTGTAATTTTCGAAACACATGCATTGTGTTCTTGATGATCTTCAAGTCGTTGTTGATGAATTGCTTTGTTTGATCTTTATGATTTATTGATTTGCACTGCATGATGTTCTACATATGCATTCTTGCATTCATATGGCCCAACTATGAGAAAGTTCTAAGTTTGGTGTTCTCCATGTTTTCTTTCATTAAGAAAACTGAGTTCTTGATGTTTGGTGCACGAAATTGTGATCATCAATGGCGCCATCAACATGGTACGCTCAATTGCAATCTCAACTCTTTATCACAACTTCGCACAACTAACCAGCAAGTGCACTGGGTCGTGCAAGTAATAAACCTTACGCGAGTAAGGGTCGATCCCACAGAGATTGTTGGTATAAAGCAAGCTATGGTCATCTTGTAAATCTCAGTCAGGCGGATTCAAATGGTTATAGAGGATTAATGATTAAAAGATAAATAAAACATAAAGTAAAGATAGAGATACTCATGTAATTCATTGGTGAGAATTTCAGATAAGCGTATGGAGATGCTTTGTCCCTTCCGTCTCTCTACTTTCCTACTGTCTTCATCCAATCCTTCTTACTCCTTTCCATGGCAAGCTGTATGTTGGGCATCACCATTGTCAATGGCTACAGTCCCGTCCTCTCAGTGAAAATGTTCAACGTGCTCTGTCACAGCACGGCTATTCATCTGTCGGTTCTTGATCATGTCGGAATAGAATCCAGTGATTCTTTTGCGTCTGTCACTAACGCCCCACAATCGCGAGTTTGAAGCTTGTCACAATCATTCAATCCTTGAATCCTACTCAGAATACCACAGACAAGGTTTAGACCTTCCGGATTCTCTTGAATGCCGCCATCAATTCTAGCTTATACCACGAAGATTCCGATTAAGGGATCCAAGAGATATCCACTCAATCTAAAGTAGAACAGAGGTGGTTGTCAGGCACATGTTCATAGGTGAGAATGATTATGAGTGTCACGGATCATCACATTCATCAAGTTGAGGAACAAGTGATATCTTAGAACAAGAATAAGCCGAATTGAATAGAAGAACAATAGTAATTGCATTAATACTCGAGGTACAGCAGAGCTCCACACCTTAATCTATGGTGTGTAGAAACTCCACTGTTGAAAATACATAAGAACAAGGTCTAGGCATGGCCGAATGGCCAGCCTCCCATAATCTAAGAACTAGACGTCCAAAGATGATCCTAAGATCTAAATTGATCAAAAGATTTCTGATACAATAGCAAAAGGTCCTATTTGTAGAGAACTAGTAGCTTAGGGTTTACAAAGATGAGTAAATGACATAAAAATCAACTTCCGGGCCTACTTGGTGTGTGCTTGGGCTGAGCATTGAAGCTTTCATGTGTAGAGACTTTTCTTGGAGTTAAACGCCAGCTTTTGTGCCAGTTTGGGCGTTTAACTCCCGTTCTTGTGCCAGTTCCGACGTTAAACGCCAGATTTCTTGAGCTGATATGGAACGCCGGTTTAGGCCATCAAATCTCAGAAAAATATGGACTATTATACATTGCTGGAAAGCCCAGGATGTCTACCTTCTAACGCAATTGAGAGCGTGCCAATTGGGCTTCTGTAGCTCCAGAAAATCCACTTCGAGTGCAGGTAGGTAACCATCTGCAGTCCTTTTTAGCCTTTGAATCAGATTTTTGCTCAAGTCCCTCAATTTCAGCCAGAAAATACCTGAAGTCACAAAAAAACACACAAACTCATAGTAAAGTCTAGAAAAGTGAATTTTAAATAAAATTTAATAAAAATATAATAAAAACTAACTAAAACATACTAAAAACATACTAAAAACAATGCCAAAAAGGGTATAAATTATCCGCTCATCACAACACCAAACTTAAATTGTTGCTTGTCCCCACGCAACTGAAAATCAAATAGGATAGAAAGAAGAGAATATACTAGAGACTCCAAATTATCAATGAAATTTAGCTCCAATTAGATGAGCAGGACTAGTAGCTTTTTGCCTCTGAACAGTTTTGGCATCTCACTTTATCCTTTGAAGTTCAGAATGATTGGCTTTTATAGGAACTCAGAATCCAGATAGTGTTATTTATTCTCCTAGTTAGGTATGATGATTCTTGAACACAGCTACTTTATGAGTCTTGGCCGTGGCCCAAAGCACTCTGTTTTCCAGTATTACCACCGGATACATACATGCCACAGACACATAACTGGGTGAACCTTTTCAGATTGTGACTCAGCTTTACTAAAGTCCCCAATTAGAGGTGTCCAGGGTTCTTAAGCACACTCTTTTTGCTTTGGATCACGACTTTAACCGCTCAGTCTCAAGTTTTCACTTGACACCTTCACGCCACAAGCACATGGTTAGGGACAGCTTGGTTTAGCCGCTTAGGCCAGGATGTTATTCCTGTAGGCCCTCCTATCCACTGATTCTCAAAGCCTTGGATCCTTTTTATTACCCTTGCCTTTTGGTTTAAAGGGCTATTGGCTTTTTCTGCTTGCTCTTTTTTTTCGCATATACTCTCTTTTTTTTTGCAAGCTTTTCACTGCTTTTTCTTGCTTCAAGAATGAATTTGATGATTTTTCAGATTCTCAGTAACGTTTCTTCTTTTCCATCATTCTTTCAAGAGCCAATAATTTTAACATTCATGAACAACAAATTCAAAAGACATATGCACTGTTCAAGCATACATTCAGAAAACAAAAAGTATTGTCACCACATCAAAATAATTAAGCTAGTTTTAAGGATGAATTCGAAGTCATGTACTTCTTGTTCTTTTGTAATAAAAACAGTTTTCATTTAAGAAAGGTGATGGATTCATAGGACATTCATAACTTTAAGGCATATACACTAAGACACTAATGATCATAAGACACAAACATAGATAAACATGAGCATAAAAATTCGAAAAACAGAAAAATAAAGAACAAGGAGATTAAAGAACGGGTCCACCTTAGTGATGGCGGCTTGTTCTTCCTCTTGAAGATCTTATGGTGTGCTTGAGCTCCTCAATGTCTCTTCCTTGCCTTTGTTGCTCCTCTCTCATGATTCTTTGATCTTCTCTAATTTCATGGAGGAGAATGGAATGTTCTTGGTACTCCACCCTTAGTTGTCCCATGTTGGAACTCAATTCTCCTAGGGAAGTGTTGATTTGCTCCCAATAGTTTTGTGGAGGAAAGTGCATCCCTTGAGGCATCTCAGGGATTTCATGATGAATGGGATCTCTTGTTTGCTCCATCCTTTTCTTAGTGATGGGCTTGTCCTCATCAATGAGGATGTCTCCCTCTATGTTAACTCCAACTGAATTACAGAGCTGACAAATGAGATGAGGAAAGGCTAACCTTGCCAAGGTAGAGGACTTGTCCGCCACCTTATAAAGTTCTTGGGATATAACCTCATGAACTTCTACTTCATCTCCAATCATGATGCTATAAATCATGATAGCCCGGTCTATAGTAACTTCGGACCGGTTGCTAGTGGGAATGATTGAGCGTTGGATAAACTCCAACCATCCCCTAGCCACGGGCTTGAGGTCGTGCCTTCTCAGTTGAACCGGCTTCCCTCTTGAATCTCTCTTCCATTGAGCGCCCTCTTCACAAATGTCTATGAGGACTTGGTCCAACCTTTGATCAAAGTTGACCCTTCTAGTGTAGGGGTGTTCATCTCCTTGCATCATGGGCAAGTTGAATGCCAATCTTACATTTTCCGGACTAAAATCTAAGCATTTATCCCGAACCATTGTAAGCCAATTCTTTGGGTCCGGGATCACACTTTGATCATGGTTCTTGGTGATCCATGCATTGGCATAGAACTCTTTAACCATTAAGATTCCGACTTGTTGAATGGGGCTGGTAAGAACTTCCCAACCTCTTCTTCGGATCTCATGTCGGATCTCCGGATATTCACTCTTTTTGAGTTTGAAAGGGACCTCGGGGATCACCTTCTTCATGGCCACAACTTTATGGAAGTGGTCTTGATGCACCATTGAGATGAATCTCTCCATCTCCCATGACTCGGAGGTGGAAGCTTTTGCCTTCCCTTTCCTCTTTCTAGAGGTTTCTCCGGCCTTAGGTGCCATAAATGGTTATGGAAAAACAAAAAGCAATGCTTTTACCACACCAAAATTAGAAGGTTTGCTTGTCCTCGAGCAAAAGAAGAAAGAAGAGAGTAGAAGAAGAAGAAATAGAGGAGATGGAGGTGGCTTTATTTTTCGGCCAATATGGGTGGGTTTGGGAGGGAAAGTGGTTTGAATTTGAATGGTGAGCTAGGTGGGATTTTATGAAGGACGGATGTGAGTGGTGAAGAGAATGGTAGGATTTAATAGGTGAGGGGTTCTTGGGAAAGAGGTGTTGAGGTGATTGGTGAATGGGTGAAGAAGAGAGAGAGTGGTGGGGTAGGTGGGGATCCTGTGGGGTCCACAGATCCTGAGGTGTCAAGGATAATTCATCCCTGCACCAAGTGGCGAGCAAAAATGCTCCTTCTGCCAATCCAGGCGTTAAACGCCGGGCTGGTGCCCATTTCTGGCGTTTAACGCCAGCTTCTTGCCCATTCCTGGCGTTAAACGCCAGTCTGGTGCCCCTTTCTGGCGTTAAACGCCCAGAATGGTGCCAGACTGGGCGTTAAATGCCCATTTGCTATTTTCACTGGTGTTTAAACGCCAGCAAATTTTCCTCCAAGGTGTGCTATTTTTCTTTCTATTTTTCATTCTGTTTTTGCTTTTTCAATTGATTTTGTGACTTCCCATGATCATCAACCTATAAAAGACATAAAATAACAATGAAAAATAGATAAATATAGCATTGAGTTGCCTCCCAACAAGCACTTCTTTAATGTCAGTAGCTCGATAGTGGGCTCTCGTGGAGCCTTACAGATACTCAGAGCCATGTTGGAACCTCCCAACACCAAACATAGAGTTAGAATGTGGGGGTTCAACACCAAACTTAGAATTTGGTTGTGGCCTCCCAATACCAAACTTAGAGTTTGACTGTGGGGGCTCTGTACTCTGTTTTGAGAGAAGCTCTTCATGCTTCCTCTCCATGGTTACAAAGGGATATCCTTGAGCTTTAAACATAAAGGATTCTTCATTCACTTGAATGATCAGCTCTCCTCTGTCAACATCAATCACAGCCTTTGCTGTGGCTAGGAAAGGTCTGCCAAGGATGATGGATTCATCCATGCACTTCCCAGTCTCTAGGACTATGAAATCAGCAGGGATGTAATGGTCTTCAATCTTTTCCAGAACATCCTCTACAAGTCCATAAGCCTGTTTTCTTGAATTGTCTGCCATCTCTAGTGAGATTCTTGCAGCTTGCAACTCAAAGATCCCTAGCTTCTCCATTACAGAGAGAGGCATGAGGTTTATGCTTGACCCTAGGTCACACAGAGCCTTCTTGAAGGTCATGGTGCCTATTGTACAAGGTATTGAGAACTTCCCAGGGTCTTGTCTCTTTTGAGGTAATCTCTGCCTAGTCAAGTCATCCAGTTCTTTGGTGAGCAAAGGAGGTTCAACCTCCCAAGTCTCATTACCAAATAACTTGTCATTTAGTTTCATGATTGCTCCAAGGTACTTAGCAACTTGTTCTTCAGTGACATCTTCGTCTTCTTCAGAGGAAGAATACTCATCAGAGCTCATGAATGGTAAAAGTAAATCCAATGGAATCTCTATGGTCTCAGTGTGAGCCTCAGATTCCCATGATTCCTCATTAGGGAACTCATTGGAGTCCAGTGGACGTCGATTGAGGTCTTCCTCGGTGGCGCTCACTGCCTCTTTCTCCTCTCCAAATTCGGCCATGTTGATGGCCTTACACTCTCCTTTTGGATTTTCTTCTGTATTGCTTGGAAGAGTACTAGGAGGGAGTTCAGTAACTTTCTTACTTAGCTGACCCACTTGTGCCTCCAAGTTTCTAATGAAGGACCTTGTTTCAGTCATGAAACTTTGAGTGGTTTTGATTAGATCAGAGACTATGGTTGCTAAGTCAGAGTGGCTCTGCTTAGAATTCTCTGTCTGTTGCTGAGAAGATGATGGAAAAGGCTTGCCATTGCCAAACCTGTTTCTTCCACCATTATTGTTGTTGAAACCTTGTTGAGGTCTCTGTTGATCCTTCCATGAGGGATTTGGATGATTTCTCCATGAAGGATTATAGGTGTTTCCATAGGGTTCTCCCATGTAATTCACCTCTTCCATTGAAGGGTTCTCAGGATCATAAGCTTCTTCTTCAGATGAAGCATCCTTAGTACTGCTTGGTGTAGCTTGCATTCTAAACAGACTTTGAGAAATCATATTGACTTGCTGAGTCAATATTTTGTTCTGAGCCAATATGGCATTCAGAGTATCAATCTCAAGAACTCCTTTCTTCTAATTCATCCCATTATTCACAGGATTCCTTTCAGAAGTGTACATGAATTGGTTATTTGCAACCATTTCAATGAGTTCTTGAGCTTCTGCAGGCATTTTCTTCAAATGAAGAGATCCTCCAGTAGAGCTATCCAATGACATCTTGGACAGTTTAGACAGACCATCATAGAAGATACCTATGATGCTCTATTCAGAAAGCATGTCAGAAGGACACTTTCTGATCAATTGTTTGTATCTTTCCCAAACTTCATAGAGGGATTCACCTTCCTTCTGTCTGAAGGTTTGGACTTCCACTCTAAGCTTACTCAATTTTTAAGGTGGAAAGAACTTTGCCAAGAAGGCATTGACTAGCTTTTCCCAAGAGTTCAGGCTTTCTTTAGGTTGTGAGTCCAACCATATCCTAGCTCTGTGTCTTACAGCAAAAGGGAATAGCATAAGTCTGTAGACCTCAGGGTCAACCCCATTGGTCTTGACAGTGTCACAGATTTGCAAGAATTCAGCTAAAAACTGATGAGGTTCTTCCAATGGAAGTCCATGGAACTTGCAATTCTGTTGCATTAGAGAAACTAATTGAGGCTTAAGCTCAAAGTTGTTTGCTCCAATGGCAGGGATAGAGATGCTTCTCCCATAGAAGTCGGGAGTAGGTGTAGTAAAGTCACCTAGCACCTTCCTTGCATTGTTGGCATTGTTGTTGTTTTCGGCTGCCATTTCTTCTTCTTGTTTGAAGATTTCTGTTAGGTCCTCTACAGAGAGTAGTGCTTTAGCTTCTCTTAGCTTTCACTTCAAGGTCCTTTCAGGTTCAGGATCAGCCTCAACAAGAATGCTTTTGTTCTTGCTCCTGCTCATACGAAATAGAAGAGAACAAGAAAGTATGGAATCCTCTATGTCATATGATAGAGATTCCTTGAGGTGTCAGAGGAAAAGAAGAATAGAAGGAGGAGGTAGAAGAATTCGAACTTATCAAGAGGGATAGAGTTCGAATTGTGCATTGAGGAGGAGTGTTAGTCCATAAATAGAAGGATGTGAGAAGAGGGAAAGAAATTTTCGAAAATTAAAGTGAATTAATTAAAAGAAATTTTGAAAAATGGTAATTGATTTTCGAAAACTAAGATTGGGAAAGAAATGAAGTGAAATTTAAAAAAGATTTTGAAATTAGAAATCAAAAAGATATGATTGAAAACTATTTAAAAAGATTTGATTTTTAAAATTAATGACTTGGCTAACAAGAAATTTAAAAGATATGATTCATACATTAAACCTTTCTCAACAGAAAAGGTAACATACTTGAAATGTTGAATCAAATCATTAATTGTTAGCAAGTATTTTTGAAAATCGAAAGAAATTGATTTTGAAAATATATGATTGAAAAGATATGATTTGAAAAAGATTTGATTTTGAAAAATTATGAAAACTTGAAAAAAATTTGCATTAAAAACAAAATCTTCCCTCTTGTGCCATCCAGGCGTTAAACGCCCAGAATGGTATCCATTCTGGCGTTTAACACCCAAAATTCTACCTTTTTGGGCGTTAAACGCCCAGCCAGGCACCCTGGTTGGCGTTTAAACGCCAGTTTTCCTTCCTCAATGGGCGTTTTGAACGCCCAGCTTTTTCTGTGTAATTCCTCTGCTGAATGTTCTGAATCTTTAATTCTCTGTATTATTGACTTGAAAAGACACAAATTAAAAAATTTTTTGGATTTTTAATAATGAGAAATAATCAAAATGCAACTAAGATCAAATAGACAATGCATGCAAGACACCAAAATTAGAAGTTTGTATACTATTGACACTAAGAAATTGAGAATGCATATGAGAAACAACAAAACACTCAAGACAAGAGAATTTAAAGATCAGAGCAAGGAAATCATCAAGAACAACTTGAAGATCAATGAAGACACGTGAATGAATTCGAAAAATGCAAGAAGAACAGAAACATGCAATTGACACCAAATTTAAAATGAGACACTAGACTCACACAAGGAATATTTTTGGTTTTTATGATTTTGTAATTTTTTTGGATTTTTTGAAAATTATGTGGAAAAAGAAAATAAAGAGGATCAAAACTTTTAATAAGAATTCCACGAATCATGCAATGTTAGTCTAAAGCTGTAGTCTAAAAAGATTAGACATGGCTAGCCAAGCTTCAGCAGGATATTACATTCAAGAGCTAAATTGATGAGAATCAATCAGCTTTGGTGATGAGAAGAACATCACCTTGAAACTCTAGAATTCATTCTTAAAAATTCTGAAGAAAAATACCTAATCTAAGCAACAAGATGAACCGTCAGTTGTCCAAACTCAAACAATCCCCGGCAACGGTGCCAAAAACTTGGTGCACGAAATTGTGATCATCAATGGCGCCATCAACATGGAACGCTCAATTGCAATCTCAACTCTTTATCACAACTTCGCACAACTAACCAGCAAGTGCACTGGGTCGTCCAAGTAATAAACCTTATGCGAGTAAGGGTCGATCCCATGGAGATTGTTGGTATGAAGCAAGCTATGGTCATCTTGTAAATCTCAGTCAGGCAGATTCAAATGGTTATGGAGGATTAATGATTAAAAGATAAATAAAACATAAAGTAAAGATAGAGATACTCATGTAATTCATTGGTGAGAATTTCAGATAAGCGTATGGAGATGCTTTGTCCCTTCCGTCTCTCTGCTTTCCTACTGTCTTCATCCAACCCTTCTTACTCCTTTCCATGGCAAGCTGTATGTTGGGCATCACCGTTGTCAATGGCTACAGTCCCATCCTCTCAGTGAAAATGTTCAACGTGCTCTGTCACAGCACGGCTATTCATCTGTCGGTTCTCGATCATGTCGGAATAGAATCCATTGATTCTTTTGCGTCTGTCACTAACGCCCCACAATCGCAAGTTTGTAGCTCGTCACAGTCATTCAGTCCTTGAATCCTACTCAGAATACCACAGACAAGGTTTAGACCTTCCAGATTCTCTTGAATGCCGCCATCAATTCTAGCTTATACCACGAAGATTCCGATTAAGGGATCCAAGAGATATCCACTCAATCTAAAGTAGGACGGAGGTGGTTGTCAGGCACACGTTCATATGTGAGAATGATTTTGAGTGTCACGGATCATCACATTCATCAAGTTGAGGAACAAGTGATATCTTAGAATAAGAATAAGCCGAATTGAATAGAAGAATAATAGTAATTGCATTAATACTCGAGGTACAGCAGAGCTCCACACTTTAATCTATGGTGTGTAGAAACTCCACCGTTGAAAATACATAAGAACAAGGTCTAGGCATGGCCGAATGGTCAGCCTCCCATAATCTAAGAACTAGACATCCAAAGATGATCCTAAGATCTAAATTGATCAAAAGATTTCTGATACAATAGCAAAAGGTCCTATTTGTAGAGAACTAGTAGCTTAAGGTTTACAAAGATGAGTAAATGACATAAAAATCCACTTCCGGGCCCACTTGGTGTGTGCTTGGGCTGAGCATTGAAGCTTTCATGTCTAGAGACTTTTCTTGGAGTTAAACGCCAGCTTTTGTGCCAGTTTGGGCGTTTAACTCCCGTTCTTGTGCCAGTTCCGGCGTTAAACGCCAGAATTCTTGAGCTTATTTGGAACGCCAGTTTGAGCCATCAAATCTCGGATAAAGTATGGACTATTATATATTGCTGGAAAGCCCAAGATGTCGACTTTCCAATGCAATTAAGAGCGCGCCAATTGGGTTTTTGTAGCTCATGAAAATCCACTTCGAGTGCAAGGAGGTCTGAATCCAATAGCATCTACAGTCCTTTTTAACCTCTGAATCAGATTTTTGCTCAGGTCCCTCAATTTCAGCCAGAAAATACCTAAAATCACAGAAAAACACACAAACTCATAGTAAAGTCCAGAAAAGTGAATTTTAAATAAAAAATAATAAAAATATAATAAAAAATAACTAAAACATACTAAAAATATACTAAAAACAATGCCAAAAAGCGTATAAATTATCCGCTCATCAATGTTCATCTTGAGCTTCAAGATTGTTCTTGGTGTTCATCTTGACGTTCATAATGTTCTTGCATATTTCTTGTCTTTTAATCCAAGAATTATATGTTTCAAATCATTTTGTTGTTTTTCAAAATTGAATAAAGAATTTAGCAAAATGAAGATCTAAGAACATAAAGCAGAGGAATTCCAGAGAAAAAGCTGGGCGTTCAAAACACCAAGTGAGGAAGGAAAACTGGCATTTAAACGCCCAAACCATGCAGCAATTGGGCGTTAAACGCCCAAAACATGCAGCTCCGGGGCGTTTAACGCCAGGATGACAAAAGGAGAGGAATTTTGTTTTCAAATAAAATCTTTTTCAAATCTTCATATTTTTTTAAAAATCAAATCTTTTTCAAATAAAATATTTTCAATCATATCTTTTTCAAAATCATATCTTTTCAAACATATCCTTTTCAAAAATAAAATCTTTTCCTCATATTTTTAAAAACATTGATTAAAAAATTTCAAGTTTGTTACTTTCTTGTTAAGAAAGGTTCAATCTTTAAATTCTAGAATCGTATCTTTTAGTTTCTTGTTAGTCAAGTCATCAACTTCAATTTTCAAAATTAAATCTTTTTAAAATTTCTTTTTCAAATCTTTTTCAAAATAAATTTCAATCATATCTTTTTCAAATCATATCTTTCTTCAAAAATTTGATTACAAAAATCTTCTCTAAACTTCCTATCTTTTCAAAATTTGATTTTCAAATCTTTTTCAACTAACTAATTGGTCTTTTGTTTATTTTGCTATTTCCTATCATTTTTCAAAACCACAACCAATTTTTCTAAAATTTATTTTAAATTTTATTCTTTTAATTTTCGAAAATTTCTCTCCTCTCTCTTATCTTTTTCCATTTAAACACTAACATTCCTCCTCCATTGTTAATTCGAACTCCATCTCTCTTTGTGTGTTCGAATTCTTCCTTACCTACCTCATCCTTCCATTTTTGTTTTCCTCTGACACCTCAAAGAATCTTTATACTGTGACATAGAGGATTCCATATTTTCTTTGTTTTCTTCTCTTTCATATGAGCAGGAACAAAGATAAAGGCATACTTGTTGAAGCTAATCCTGAACCTAAAAAGACTCTGAAGAGGAAGCTAAAAGCAGTGAAAGCACAAAACTCTGAAGAAGACCTCACTGAAATTTTTGAAAAGGAAGTGGCAAAAGAAACAATTATGGCCGAACCAAACAACAATGCAAGGAAGATGCTTGGTGATTTTACTACACCAACTTCCAACTTCTATGGAAGAAGCATCTCAATCCCTGCCATAGAAGCAAACAATTTTGAGCTAAAGCCTCAATTAGTTTCTCTACTGCAACAGAATTGCAAGTTTCATGGACTTCCATCAGAAGACCCTTATCAGTTCTTAACTGAGTTCTTGTAGATCTGTGATACTGTTAAGACCAATGGAGTTGATCCTGAAGTCTACAAGCTTATGCTTTTCCCTTTTGCTGTAAGAGATAGAGTTAGAACATGGTTAGACTCACAACCTAGAGATAGCCTGCACTCATGGGATAAGCTGGCCACGGCTTTCTTAGCCAAGTTCTTTCTTCCTCAAAAGCTGAGCAAGCTTAGAATGGATGTTCAGACCTTCAGACAAAAAGATGGTGAGTCCCTCTATGAAGCTTGGGAAAGATAGAAGCAGCTGACCAAAAAGTGTCCTTCTGACATGCTTTTAGAATGGACCACATTAGTTATATTCTATGATGGTCTGTCTGAATTTTCTAAGATGTCATTGGACCACTCTGCAGGTGGATCCATTCAACTAAAGAAAATGCCTGCAGAAGCTCAGGAACTTATTGTAATGGTTGCAAATAACCAGTTCTTGTATACCTCTGAGGGGAATCCTGTGAGTAATGGGACGCCTCAAAAGAGAAGAGTTCTTGAAATTGATGCTCTGAATGCCATACTGGCTCAAAACAAAATATTGACCCAACAAGTCAATATGATCTCTCAGAGTCTGAATGGATTGCAAAATGCGTCCAACAGTACTAAAGAAGCATCTTCTGAAGAAGAAGCTTATGATCTTGAGAACCCTGCTATGGAAGAGGTGAATTACATGGGTGAAGCCTTTGACAACACCTATAATCGTTCATGGAAAAATCATCCAAATTTGTCATGGAAGGATCAATAGGAGCAAGGCTTCAATAATAACAATTGTGGAAGAAATAGGTTTAGCAATAGCAAACCTTTCCCATCATCATCTCAGCAACAGACAGAGCATTCTGAGTAGAATCCTTCTAGCTTAGCAAACATAGTCTTTGATCTATCTAAGGCCACTCTTAGTTTCATGACTGAAACAAGATCCTCCATTAGAAATTTGAAAGCACAAATGAGCCAGCTGAGTAAAAGGGTTACTGAAACTCCTCCTAGCATTCTCCCAAGCAATACAGAAGAGAATCCCAAAGGAGAGTGCATGGCCATTGATATAATCAACATGGCCGAAACCTTAGAGGAGGAGGAGGACGTGAATCCCAATGAGGAAGACTTCAGGGGATGTCCAATGGTTAGTACGGAATCCCCTAATGAGGAACCAAAGGAATCTGAGGCTCACACAGAGACCATAGAGATTCCCTTGGACCTCCTTTTACCATTCATGAGCTATGATGACTATTCATCTTCTGAAGAGGATGAAGACATTGTTAAAGGGCAAGTTGCCTAATATTTAGGAGCAATCATGAAGCTGAATGCCAAGCTGTTTGGTAATGAGACTTGGGAGGAAGAGCCTCCCTTGCTCACCAATGAACTGAATACATTGGTTCAGTAAAAATTACCTCAAAAGAAATAGGATCCTCATAAATTCTTAATACCATGTACCATAGGCACTATGACCTTTGAAAAGCTCTGTGTGACCTGGGGTTAGGGATAAACATGATGCCACTCTCTGTAATGGAGAGACTTGGTATCTATGAGGTACATGCTGCCAAATTCTCATTGGAGATGGCAGATAAATCTATGAAAATTACTTATGGACTAGTAGAGGACGTGCTAGTAAAGGTTGAAGGCCTTTACTTCCCTGCTGATTTCATAATCCTAGGCACAAGGAGGGATGAGGATGAATCCATCATCCTTGGAATACCCTTCATAGCCACGGCAAGAGCTGTGATTGATGTTGACAGAGGAGAGTTGATCCTTCATGTGAATGAATAACGCCGTGTAGTAAAGACTCAAGGTTCTCCATCTGTAACCATGGAGAGTAAGCATGAAGAGCTTCTCCCAATACAGAGTCAAACAGAGCCCCCACATTCAAACTCTAAGTTTGGTGTTGGGAGGCCACAGCCAAACTCTAAGTTTGGTGTTGAGAGATCTTAACCATACTCTGATCATTTGTAAGGCTTCGTGAGAGCTCACTGTCAAGCTATTAACATTAAAGAAGCACTTATTGGGAGGCAACCCAATTTTATTTTAATTTTATCTATATTATTTGTTTTCTTTTAGGTTGATGATCATGTGAAGTCACAAAGACAATTACAAAAATAAATAAAAAATAAAAAACAACGACGAAAACAGCACACCCTGGAGGAAGGACTTACTGGCGTTTAAACGCCAGTAAGGGTAGCAAAATAGGCGTTTAAACGCCCACTCTAGCACCTTTCTGGGAGTTTAAATGCCAGAATAGGGCACCAGACTGGCATTTAAATGCCAGAACAGGGTAGCAGACTGGCGTTTAAAAGCCAGAATTGCACTTTAAGGCGTTGTGAACGCCCAATTGGAGCAGGGATGAAGAATTCCTTGACCCATCAGGATCTGTGGACCCCACAGGATCCCCACCAACCTCAACTCATTCTCTCTTCTCTTCGCACCTTTCTACAACACTCTTCCCCAAATACCCTTCACCAATCACCTCCATATCTCTTTCCCAAATACCCTTCACCAATCACTTCCTTAACTCTTCCCTAAAAACCCCACCCACCTTCAAAATTCAAAATCATTCCCCTCCAAAACCCACCTAAACCATTCGGCCACTCTCCCTATAACCTTCATCCCTTTATTTTCACACATCACAACCACCTTATTCTACCCTTGGCCGAACCCTATACACCCTCCATATCCCCCATTTTCTTCTTCTTCTACATCTTTCTTTCTTCTTTTGCTCGGGGACGAGCAAATATTTTAAGTTTGGTGTGGTAAAATCATTGCTTTTTGTTTTTCCATAACCATTTATGGCACCTAAGGCTAGAGAAACCTCTAGAAAGAGGAAATGGAAGGCAACTGCCTCCACCTCTGAGTCATGGGAGATAGAGAGATTCATCTCAAAAGTCCATCAATACCACTTCTATGAAGTTGTTGCCAAGAAGAAGGTGATATCTGAGGTCCCTTTTAGGCTCAAAAAGGGCGAATATCGAGAGATCCGACAAGAGATCCAAAAAATAGGTTGGGAAGTTCTTGCCAACCCCATTCAACAAGTTGGAATCTTAATGGTTCAAGAGTTCTATGCAAATGCATGGATCATTAGGAACCATGATCAAAGTATGAACCCAAATCCAAAGAATTGGCTTACAATGGTTCGGGAGAAATACTTAGATTTCAGTCCAAAAAATGTGAGGCTAGCGTTCAACTTGCCAATGATGGAAGAAAATGGATGCCCCTACACTAGAAGGGTCAACTTTGATCAAAGGTTGGACCAAGCACTCATGGACATATGTGTAGAAGGAGCTCAATGGAAAAGAGACTCTAGAGGCAACCCGGTTCAATTGAGAATACCGGATCTTAAGCCTGTGGCTAGAGGATGGTTGGAGTTCATCCAACGCTCTATCATTCCCACTAGCAACCAATTTGAGGTAACTATGGATCAGGCCATCATGATCCATAGTATCATGATTGGAGAGGAAGTAGAAGTTCATGAAATCATACCACTAGAACTCTACAAGGTGGCTGACAAGTCCTCACATTTGGCAAGATTAGCCTTTCCTCATCTCATATGTCACCTTTGCTATACAGCTGGGATTGTTATAGAGAGAGACATCCTCATTGAAGAGGACAAGCCCATCACTAAGAAGAGAATGGAGCAAATTAAAGAGCCCATTCATGGCACTCAACAAGAGCATGAGGAAGTCCCTCATCAAGAAATCCCCGAGATGCCTCAAGGGATACAATTTCCTCCATACAATTATTGGGAGCAACTCAACACTTCTTTGGAAAGTTTGAGTTACAACATGGACCAATTAAGGGTGGAACACCAAGAGCACTCCATCATTCTCCATGAGATTAGAGAAAATCAAAGAGCTACGAGGGAGGAGCAACAAAAGCAAGGAAGAGACATAGAGGAGCTCAAGAGCATCATTGGTTCTTCAACAGGAGGAAAACGCCACCCTCACTAAGGTGGACTCATTCCTTAATCTCCTTGTCTATTTATTTTTCTATTTTTCGGTTTTATGATGTAGGTTCTATCTATGTTTGTGTTTTCACTACATGATCATTAGTGTCTTGTGTCTATGCCTTAAAGCTATGAATAACCCTATGAATCCTTCACCTCTCTTAAATGAAAAATGTGCTTAATTACAAAAGAACAATAAGTACTTGGATTTCAAATTTTATCTTGAAACTAGTTTAATTATTTTGATGTGGTGGCAATACTCTTTGTTTTCTAAATGAATGCTTGAACAGTGCATATTTTTTATCTTGTTGTTTATGAATGTTAAAATTGTTGGCTCTTGAAAGAATAATAAACAAAGAGAAATGTTATTGATAATGTGAAAAATCATGAAATTGGTTCTTGAAGCAAGAAAAAGTAGTGAATAACAAAGCTTGCGGAAAAAAAAAATTCGGCAAAAAAGAAGAGAGAAACGAAAAAAAAAGCCAATAGCCCTTTAAACCAAAAGGCAAGGGTAAAAAGGATCCAAGGCTTTGAGCATTGATGGATAGGAGGGCCCAAGAAAATAAAATCCAGGCCTAAGCGGCAAAAATTAAGAGTGAAAAGGTGGTTTTGAAAAAGATAACAAATAAATTTGAAAAAGATAAGAAGTTAGAGCAAGATTTTGAAATCAAGAATTTTTAAAAAGAAGACATGATTTGAAAAAGATATTTTTTGAAAAACAAATTAAAAATATTTGATTTTTAAAATTAATGACTTGATTAACAAGAAACTAAAAGATATGATTCTAAAATTCAAATATTGAATCTCTCTTAACCAGAAAGTAACAAACTTGAAATTTTTTAATCAAGATTTTTTGAAAATATGAGGAAAAGATTTGATTTTTGAAAAAGATATGTTTGAAAATATTTGATTTGAAAAAGATTTGATTTTGAAAAAAAATATGAAGATTTGAAAAATATTTGATTTGAAAACAAAATTCCTCTCCTTGTGTCATCCTGGCGTTAAACGCCCATGAACTGCATGTTTTAGGCGTTTAACGCACAACTGCTACATGGTTTAGGCGTTTAAACGCCCAGCCAGGTACCCTGGCTGGCGTTTAAATGCCAATTTTCCTTCTTCACTGGGCGTTTTGAACGCCTAGTTTTTTTCTGTAATTTCTCTGCTTTATGTTCTTGGATCTTCATTTTGCTAAATCCTTTATTCAAGAAGATATGTTTTCAATTTTGAAAAACAACAAAATGAGACGAAACATATAATTCTTGGATCAAAACACAAGATATACACAAGAACATTATGAACGTCAAGATGAACACCAAGAACAATCTTGGAGATCAAGATGAACATCAAGAACTCAGTTTTCTTAATGAAAGAAAACATGGAGGACACCAAACTTAGAATTTTCTCATGTTTGGGCCACATGAATGCGAGAATGCATATGTAGAACATCATGCAGTGCAAATCAATAAATCATGAAGATCAAACAAGGCAATTCATCAAGAACGACTTGAAGATCATCAAAAACACAATGCATTGAGAACTCATTTCCATGGCAAGCTGTATGTTGGGCATTTCAGATAAGCGTGTGGAGATGCTTCATCCCTCTTAAATCTCTGCTTTCCTACTGTCTTCATCCAATCCTTCATACTCCTTTCCATGGCAAGCTGTATGTTGGGCATCACCGTTGTCAATGGCTACTTCCAGTCCTCTCAGTGAAAATGGTCCAACTGCGCTATCACCGCACGGCTAATCATCTGTCGTTTCTCGATCATGTTGGAATAGAATCCAGTGATCCTTTTGCGTCTATCACTATGCCCAACACTCGCGAGTTTGAAGCTCGTCATAGTCATCCCTTCCCAGATCCTACTCGGAATACCATAGACAAGGTTTAGACTTTTCGGATCTCAGGAATGGCCGCCAATAATTCTAGCTTATACCACGAAGACTCCGATCTTTCGGAATGGAGGCTAAGAGATACACGCACAATCTAAGGTAGAACGGAGGTGGTTGTCAGGCACGCGTTCATAGGTTGAGAATGATGATGAGTGTCACGGATCATCACATTCATCAGGTTAAAGTGCGAGTGAATATCTTAGAACAAGAATAAGCTTGAATTCAATAGAAAATAGTAGTAATTGCATTAATACTCGAGGAACAGTAGAGCTCCACACCTTAACTATGGTGTGTAGAAACTTCACCATTGAAAATACATAAGTGATCTGGAGGTCCAGGCATGGCCGAATGGCCAGCCTCCCCAAATATGAAAATATGATATCCATAATGTCTATATGATCTAAAGATCAAGGATGATCAAAAGATGAAAATACAATAGTAAAAGGTCCTATTTATAATGAAACTAGCTACTAGGGTTTACAGAATTGAATAAATGATGCAGAAATCCACTTCCGGGCCCACTTGGTGTGTGCTTGGGCTGAGCATTGAGCTTCACACGTGTAGAGGCTTCTCTTATAGTTAAACACCAGTTTTGGTGCCAGTTTGGGCGTTTAAGTCCAACTTTTATGCCAGTTCTGGCGTTTTGACGCCAGAAAAGGGCAGAGAGATGGCGTTTTGGAGCCATTTTATGTCGTCAAAACTCGCGCAAAGTATGGACTATTATATATTTCTGGAAAGCCCTAGATGTCTACGTTCCAACGCAATTGAGAGCGCGCCATTTGGAATTTATTAGCTCTTGAAATTTCGCTTCGAGTGCTTAGAGGTCAGAATCTAACAGCATCTGCAGTCCTTTGTCAGCCTCTGAATCAAATTTTTGCTCAGGTCCCTCAATTTCAGCCAGAAAATACCTGAAATCACAAAAAAGCACACAAACTCATAGTAATGTCCAGAAATGTGAATTTTGCTTAAAAAATAATAAAAATATACTAAAAACTAACTAAATCATACTAAAAACTATATAAAAATAGTGCCAAAAAGCGTATAAATTATCCGCTCATCACACATCCACGCGTACGCATCATGCATGCGTACGCGTGGGTCTTCAAAAATACTTGCCCGACGTGTAAGTGTTATGTACGCGTGCACGTCGTAGCGTTTTCGCACCTAGAGCGCTCTCCTTGTTTAAATCATGGGCCACGCTTTTAAAAGCGTGGCCTACGGCTCCAAAGCGTGCTCAAACTTCAATGTGTCCAGAATTCTTCCTTTGAGCTTATTTTGTGCTTTCTGCTTCTTTTCCTTTATCTTTTCACCTATCATCAACCAAACAGGTACATCAAAGCCTTGGCATGATCATCAAATCTTGCATCATTCATATTATCAACTAAATCTTGCAAGGAATTTAATGAAAATGCATAAAATTACCAATGTTTGATTGAATCAAGACAAGCATGAAATTCTCACTCAAACTCTTACTTATTGCCTAAAAATGCATGAAAACCAAGTGAAAACGAATGAAATAGGCTTGTGAAACTATCCTAAGATGACTTGTCTTCACAACACCAAACTTAAATCTTGCTTATCTCCACGCAAGCAGTGAAACAGAACAAGAATGAATGAAGACAGAAAAGAGTATAAGTTTTTATTTGGGAAAACATTAAATTCTAGTTAATGGGGTTTTCATGCATGGTATCCTAGAGATTTTTATTCTGTTGCTGAGACATCAACATTCCTTTGGATCCTTACATGAATTACACAAAAAAATGAGACTTGTTATTGCTTGGTCCTTAGTTTTTTCTTGCTCTCTTTCTTTTATTGAGATTTATTGCTTAGCTGAGGCTTAATGCTATGTGATAAGTGGTGCAGAATTTTTAACCCACACTTACTAACCGGCAAGTGCACCGGGTTGTACCAAGTAATACCTTACGTGAGTAAGGGTCGATCCCACGAGGATTGATGGATCAAGCAACAATAATTGATTGATTGGCTTAGTTAGGCAAGCAGAAATTGGTTTTGAGATGTTTAAAAGGTTTAAGTTTAAATTCAAAATATCAAAAGTATAGACAATAAAAATAAAATATGGATACATAGTTAAGGCTTCAGAGTTATCTATTTTTCCGGATTAACTTTTCTTACTAACTATTTTAATTATGTAGGATTTAATTTATGGCAAACTATATGTGACTAGACCCTAATTCCTTAGATCTTCCTAGTCTCCTCTAAAATTCATCAACTGCCAATTTCTTGGTCAATTAATTCCAATTAGAGGGTAAAAATCAATTTTCAGTTTATATGCCCCAAAAATTCTAATTACCCAAAAATAAGGGGATTATATGTCACGTATCCCATTAAATCCAGATAATTAAAATTTAGGAGAATATGTTTTAAAGCTGTTGTTCAAGTAAAGAGCTTTTCCAAGTTTTACAAGAACTCAAATAGGAAGAAGGTCATACTTCCGTTCCACCCAAATTCATAAGATAAAGAACGAAAACAATTCTTAAATATAAATCCAAAATATAAATTAAAATAGAAAAAGTAATAAAATCAATCCATACAAGTAGACAGAGCTCCTAACCTTAACAATGGAGGATTAGTTGCTCATGGAATGTAGAATGTAAATTTGTATAGAATTCCCTAATGGAATCCCTCTAATGTAATCTAATGTCCCTAAGAGAGGAGAAGTCTCCCCTTTTTATAACTAATCCTAATTAATTTAAAATATAATATTTTAAATTAAGATAACATCTTTTCCTAAAAGATAAGATTTGAATTTAAATTCGAATTAATTAACAGATTTTCAGTTGATGGGTGGGGACCACTTGCTTTGTCCATTCTGCAGCTTCTAATCTGTGTTTTCTAGGCTGGAAAGTGGGTCAAAACAGCCCAGAAATTCGTAACCAGCGTTTTCTGAATTATTGCAGATCACGCATGTGACGCGTCCGCGTCGTCCACACGCTCGCGTCATTTGTGCAGATTCCAGTCCACGCGTTCGCGTCAGGCACGTGATGCAAATGCATATTTGCATTATTAGTTAGTTAGTTTAGTTAGTTTTAGCTTAATTTCACTCATTTTCTCTAAATAAACAAGTCCTTTTATGAGTTTTGTTTCCATGCATGATGATATCAAGGAACATGTTAATTCTAGCCAAATTCATGCAAATGTTTTAAGGAATGCATATATGAATGAGTATGAATGAATCTCATGGAATTGGTGCATGAATTGGTAAGACTTTGAAGCTATTTCCTTTGTTGATGATAGGTGATGAAACAAGGAAGCATGGAAGCAAGAAGGATGCAAGCTGGGCAAGAAGTTGGCGTTGCCAACTTGGAATCCACGTTGCCAACTTGGGATTGGAGTTGCCAACTCCACAACACAAGGCAAGCTTGGCCCTGGAGGCAACCAAGGCAAGAAGTTGGCGTTGCCAACTTAGGATTGGCGTTGCCAACTCCACAACACAAGGCAAGTTTGGCCCTGGAGGCAACCAAGGCAAGAAGTTGGCGTTGCCAACTTAGGATTGGCGTTGCCAACGCCACACACAATCACACCAAGCAAGATTGGCAACCCTGGAGGCAACCAAGGCAAGAAGTTGGCGTTGCCAACTTAGGATTGGCGTTGCCAACGCCACACACACTCACACCAAGCAAGCTTGGCAACCCTGGAGGCAACCAAGGCAAGAAGTTGGCGTTGCCAACTTAGGATTGGCGTTGCCAACGCCACACACACTCACACCAAGCAAGCTTGGCAACCCTGGAGGCAACCAAGGCAAGAAGTTGGCGTTGCCAACTTGGGATCGGCGTTGCCAACGCCACACACAAGCCACAAGCAAGCAAACTTGGCCCTGGAAGCAAGGTTGGCGTTGCCAACTCTAGAACCAAGTTGCCAACGCCACATACAAGACACAAGCAAGGAACTTGGCCCTGGAGGAAGCAAAGTTGGCGTTGCCAACTTGAAGCTGGCGTTGCCAACGCCCACACAAGGAACTTGGCCCTGGATTTGGAGCCTCGAGCACGTTGCCAGCCTAGAGATGAGGGGCGTTTTTGAGGACAACGCAGGCTAACAACGCCAAACAATCAAGCTTGGCCCTGGAAGAAAAGGAGCTGGCGTTGCCAACTCAAGATGGGCGTTGCCAACGCCACACAACCAAGCAACAAATGAAGCCATGGAAGAAAAGGAGCTGGCGTTGCCAACTCAAAAATGGCGTTGCCAACGCCACACAAGAAAGTTTGGCCAGGCACCAATTTTGGTGCCAACCAGGCTGCCAAACGCCTATTGGCGCACCAACCAGGCTGCCAAACGCCCATTGGCGCACCAACCAGGCTGCCAAACGCCCAATGGCGCACCAACCAGCGTTCTAAACGCCCATTGGCGCACCACTCACGTTGCCAACGCTGGATGGGCGTTGCCAACGCCAAAACAAGGCAGCCTGAACATGTCCACTTCAATGGAAGATATCTTGAGCTACAGAGATCCAAATTGAGTACTTCCAGTTGCGTTGGAAAGCTAGCATTCAGAGCTTTCCAACCATATATAATAGTTCATGGTGGAGCACAAGATTGGAGCCAAACCAGAGTCATCTTTAGGCCCTAAAAACAAGAACATGAAGTGAAATTCATGAAAGCTAGAGATTGGCCTAGGGGTGTGGGTCGAGCACGTTGCCAACGTGCCACAAGGGGGGCGTGTTTTGCAACAACGCCAGCCCCAAGTCCTTGCCTTGGGAGAGTGATGCTCGAGCACGTTGCCAACTTGGGGTTGAGGGTGCATTATTCACAACAACTTGGCAACAACTTGGCAGCTTGACCTTACCTTCTTTGAGGAACCATAACTTGAGCTAGGAAAGTCCAATTGAGGTGATTCCAGTGGCATTAGAAAATAGACATCAAGAGCTTTCCAATGATGTATGATAGTTCATATTGAAGCTGAAGGTTGACACTCAAATTCTGGGCTACATTTAGCATGAAAATAAGGCCAAGAAGAGGAAAAGCAAGTTGTTGGCAACAACTTGGGCTAGCAACGCCCAAGTCTCATACTTCATGCCCAGGAAATTGTCCTGCACGTTGCCAACGTGCATTTGGCCTGGAGTTAGTGCCAATAACGCCCTCAATGGGCCAGAAACATGATGAATGAACTCTTCCCTTCCAAGTCTAGCAACACTTCCAATTGAGCCAAGAATTCAACAATGAGAAAGCCCACATTGATAACCCAAATTGGAGATCTCTGAAGAGTTTTAGGAGTAGTATAAATAGAAGAGATTGATGTACTTGTAGAGGACTTTTGGACTTTTACACTTTTACTCTACTTTTTACACTTAGTCATTTTTACACTTTTTAGCACTTGTATTTGAAAACTCTTTTGGTACTTCCGAGAGGAGACCCAGAGAGCTACTCTTGGTTCATCTTGGAACTTCTCTTCTTCATTTTCTTAATCTTCAAGCATTTACCTATTCTTCTTCATCTCTCTTTGAAATTTAGTTTAACTTTGATTGATGGCAATTGTTGTTGAAATTGGAGCTATGATTCACTAAAACCCCATTCATTAGGGGGAAGAGCTCTGTTGGTTGGAATGAATTGGTGAACCCATCTTCTCTTTTTCAATTTTAGTGGTTGATCTAAAGAGGGAACTCTTGTTCTTCAAAGATTCAACCACCATCGAGAGAGGGGTTAATCTATATGAATTATGTGGTGAGTTTGAGGAATGAGCCACATAATTCAGTTTAGAGTTCATCCTTTCATGATCTCTTTAATCAATATACCTTGGTTAGTATGTGAGATGTAACTCTCCTTGGTTGAGATTATAGGAATTGTGTGGCTGGATAGATTTGAGCTTCATCTCTTCTCATGAACAATTAGATCACGAGAGTGGCAGTTGGTTATGTTGAGAGAGATTGAATCACCAAGAGATTGGGATTCAATCACCCACTTGCCATAGATCTACACCCATGATTGAGAAGGATTTGACTAACATCAATTCATGAAAACTAACATCTCTAATCCCTAATGATCCTCTCTATCATTGATTCTCACTTCGCTTGTTCTTAGAGTTTGAATACCCATTGCCCAATTCCCTTTTACATTCTGTCAATTTATTATTCTTGTCATCTACATTTTGTTCTTTCAATTCTTGCCATTTACTCTTATGTTCTTTAAATTTCTGCACCCTTTAATTCCTTGCCATTTATTTTTGATGTTATTTAAGTTTCTTGCAATTTAAGTTTCAGTTATTTACTTCCATTTTATTTCTATATTCTCGTTCTTAATTGCCATTTAAATTCCTGTAATTATGTTCAAAAGTCACATTGCTCATAAAATCAAAATCATATTCGCTTGACTAAACTTACCATTTAACTAAAGTTGCTTAATCTACCAATCCTCGTGGGATCGACCTCACTCTTTGTGAGTTTTATTACTTGATACGACCCGGTATACTTGCCGGTTGTACGTGAAATCAAATTTTTACGTATCAAGTTTTTGGCGCCGTTGCCGGGGATTGGAAAGATTGACAATGATTAAGTGAAAGGTGGTTTAGATTAAGCATTTTCTTTTGTGTTTTCATTAAGCCCACTAACTGTTTGATACTTTGTTTCACTAACTCCAATTTCATTCTAATTTTAGCGTGTTGCATTTGTGATTTTGGTTCTGTTTGTGTATGTCAGGAACAAGTAGACGTGATATTGAGGACGAGAGAACCCGCCGAAGGTTAAGGAGAGCAGAAAGAGGAAAGTTCATAGTTGGTGAAGAAGGGTCAGGGGAATCAGAGGGAGAAGATCAAGTCATGGATGATGAGATACAAAACCCTCCTGGAGGGGCCAACAATAATGGTGGACAAGCTAGAAGGGTATTATCATCATTTACTATCCCTGATCCAAGACATTGTGGGAGCAGTATTGCTACACCAAATGTTCAGGCCAATAACTTTGAGCTAAAACCTCAGCTCATTACTTTGGTACAGAACAATTGCTCTTATGGAGGGGGCCTCTTGAAGACCCAAATCAACATCTCTCTGTTTTTCTAAGGATATGCAATACAGTGAAGACAAATGGAGTGCATCCAGATGTCTACAAGTTGTTGCTATTTCCGTTCTCTTTGAGGGATAAAGCTACTCAATGGCTAGAATCATTCCCCAAGGAAAGCCTCAATGATTGGAATGAAGTGATGGGCAAGTTTCTAGCAAAGTTCTACCCACCTCAAAAGATTATCAAGTTGAAGACAGAGGTCCAGACTTTTAGGCAAATGGAAGGGGAGTCATTGTATGAAGCCTGGGAAAGGTATAAAGCACTAATGAGAAGATGCCCCCCTGACATGTTTAGTGATTGGGTTAAGCTCCAAAACTTCTATGAAGGCTTAAGCTTTGAAGCAAGGAAGGGACTAGATTACTCATCAGGAGGATCACTCAACATGATGAAAACTGCCGAGGAGGCCCAAGACCTCATTGAGATTGTGGCAAATAACCAATACTATTACTCATCAGAGAGGCAACACAATCCGCCCCCAAAGAAAGGTGTAATGGAGCTTGAAGGTGTTGATGCTATCTTGGCACAAAACAAGTTAATGCACCAACAAATCCAACAACAAATGGAGATGATAACAAAGAGAATGGATGGTTTGCAACTTGCGGCAGTGAACACAACAAATCAACCATTGCTTGAATGGAACCAAGGTGAAGGGACCAATGTTGAACAACCAAAAGAACAAGTTCAATACATGCAGAATACTTCAAATTCTCATGATGAGTTTCATGGAGATACATACAACCCATCTTGGAAAAATCATCCCAATCTTAAGTGGGGTGAAAATCATTGGCAAAAGAATAGCAACCACAACCAAAACCGTCACATAAGCAACCAAAATCACCATGCCAACAACACTAACCAATATAGAAAACCACAAAACACATGTCAACCACCCCATCATAACTCACAAACCCACCAAAATAACTTCTCTGCACCAACATCCAACACACAGAATTACCACACTAATCCACCCAACAATTTCCAACAACAATCACCCCCCATCATACCCCCAATTGACCATCATGAGACTAGAATTGCAAGTCTTGAAGCTACCTTGCAAGCACTTGCTCAAACCACTCAAGCCTTAGCTAAGGGACACAAGGAACATGAGGTCATCATGAAGAACATTGAGAGACAAGTGGGACAGCTAGCCAAACAAGCCGAGAGACCAACCAATGTTCTTCCAAGTGACACAATACCCAACCCAAGAGAAGAATGTAAGGCTCTGCAGTTAAGGAGTGGCAAGGTAGTTGGTGAAAGTTCAAATAAAGAAGCAACAAAACCCAAAGAGCAAGACACAGTGGAGAGGCAAGATGAAGAGAAGGCTTCAACATCTAACAAAAGCAAGGAGGTTGTCAAGCCACAAGGCAATCCACCAAGTCAAGGAGGCAACCGTGATGGCAAGGAGGGTATGAATTCACAAAAAGAAAACAAAAATGAAGGAGTGAAAGCTTATGTACCCAAGCTTCCATACCCAACTAGGATACACAAAGGAGCAAAAGACCAACAATTCCCAAGGTTCTTAGAGATCTTCAAGAAACTTGAAATCAACATCCCATTGGCAGAGGCTCTAGAACAAATGCCATTATATGCAAAGTTTCTTAAGGAATTGATCACCAAGAAGAGAAGTTGGCAAGAAAAAGAAACCGTGATTCTCAATCAAGAGTGTAGTGCCATCATTCAACAAGGGTTACCTCCAAAACTCAAAGACCCTGGCAGCTTTCTCATACCTTGCACGATTGGGAGCATGGCTGTTGACAAATCACTTTGTGACCTGGGAGCAAGCATTAACTTAATGCCACTTACCATGATGAAGAAAATGATGATTGAAGAGCTCAAACCCACAAGGATGTCACTTCAACTTGCTGACAGATCCATCAAAGTACCAAATGGAGTAGTTGAGAACCTCTTGGTGAAGGTGGGAAACTTCATATTCCCAGCTGATTTTGTGGTCCTAGACATGGATGAAGAGGGAAATAATTCAGTCATTCTTGGTAGACCCTTTTTGGCTACAGCTAGAACAATCATAGATGTGGAAAAGGGAGAGATGATTTTCAGGGTGCATGATGAGCAAATGACCATAAATGTCTTCAAAGCAATGCAACACCCTGTTGAGAAAGAAAGTTGCATGAGGGTTGATGTAGTAGATTCTTTGGTTGAAGAAGTGCTTGACACAAACCATCAAATGAAACAAGAGGAAGTCCATAACATCAAGGGACAAGAAGAAAACACGTTGGAAGCATCAAAGGAACCAAGTGAAGCCACCAAAGAAGAGGCACCACAACAAGAGTTGAAACCACTACCCCCTCATCTTAAATATGCATTTCTTGGTGAGAAAGATAGCTTCCCAGTGATCATCAACTCCACATTGAATGAAGAGGAAGAAGAGAAACTCCTTGTGGTTTTGAGAGCTCACAAAGAGGCGTTGGGGTGGACCATTGATGACTTGAAAGGCATAAGCCCTGCTGTATGTATGCACAAGATACTCTTAGAGGAGGGTTCCAAACCGGTGGTACAACCTCAAAGAAGATTGAATCCCACAATGAAGGAGGTTGTTCAAAAGGAAGTTCTAAAGTTGTGCAAGGCTGGGATCATTTACCCTATATCTGACAGCCCATGGGTTAGTCCAGTGCAAGTAGTACCTAAGAAAGGAGGCATGACTGTCATTGTTAATGAGAAGAATGAGCTTATTCCAACACGAACAGTGACAGGATGGAGGATGTGCATCGACTATAGGAGGCTGAATGATGCCACACGGAAGGATCACTTCCCTCTACCTTTCATTGATCAGATGCTTGAAAGGTTGGCTGGCCATGCTTATTATTGTTTTCTTGATGGATATTCTGGGTATAACCAGATTGTGGTTGACCCCATGGATCAAGAGAAGACATCCTTCACTTGTCCCTTTGGAGTTTTTGCATATAGGAGAATGCCATTTGGACTTTGCAATGCCCCAGCTACCTTTCAAAGATGCATGCTATCAATCTTCTCAGACATGGTAGAAAAATTCATTGAGGTCTTTATGGATGATTTCTCTGTTTTTGGTGATTCCTTCAATACTTGCTTGCACCATCTTACCTTAGTCTTGAAAAGATGCCAAGAAACAAACTTAGTCTTGAATTGGGAGAAATGCCATTTCATGGTACCCGAAGGCATTGTTCTTGGTCATAAAATTTCAAGAAAAGGTATAGAGGTTGACAAGGCAAAAGTAGAAATTATAGAAAAACTTCCTTTGCCAACTAGTGTGAAAGCTGTTAGGAGTTTCTTGGGGCATGCTGGATTTTATAGGAGATTCATCAAAGATTTTTCAAAAATAGCAAAGCCACTAAGCAATTTGCTGGTGGTAGACAATCCTTTTATCTTTGATGATGAATGTAAACATGCTTTTGAAACTCTAAAGGCTAAGCTCACCACAGCACCAATCATCACACCCCCAACTTGGGGACTACCCTTTGAACTCATGTGTGATGCAAGCAACCTTGCAATTGGTGTTGTGTTGGGGCAGAGGAAGGAAAAGAGGCTTCATGTTATCTACTATGCAAGTAAGGTATTGAATGAAACTCAAAGAAACTACACCACAACAGAGAAAGAGTTACTAGCCGTGGTGTATGCCTTTGATAAGTTTAGACAATATTTGATTGGATCTAAAGTCTTAGTGTATACTGACCATGCTGCCATTAAGTATCTTATGTCAAAACAGGATGCCAAACCAAGGCTAATTAGATGGGTGCTACTCCTACAAGAGTTTGACATTGAGATCAAAGATAGAAAGGGCAGTGAAAATCAAGTTGCTGATCACTTATCAAGGGTACCACAAGATGAATGCCAAGACAACTTTCCATCAATAAATGAAGAGTTTCCAGATGAACATCTCTTGCAGATTCAACATGTCCCTTGGTTTGCAGACATGGCCAACTACAAGGCAGGAAGAATCATTCCACAAGAGTACACAAGACAACAAGTTAAGAAGCTGTTGCATGAGGCTAGGTTCTTCTTTTGGGACGAACCATTCTTGTTCAAAAGATGCCCAGATGGAATGATAAGAAGATGTGTGCCAGAAGGTGAGATGAAGGACATACTATGGCATTGTCACAACTCTAGCTATGGTGGTCATTTTGGGGCTGAAAGAACTGCTGCAAAGGTCCTTCAAAGTGGTTTCTATTGGCCTTCAATCTTCAAGGATGCTAGGGAGTTTGTGAGCCAATGCAATGAATGCCAAAGAACAGGGGGTTTGTCAAAGAAAAATGAGATGCCCCAAAAGTTCATTTTGGAAGTGGAACTCTTTGATTTGTGGGGAATAGATTTCATGGGACCTTTTCCTCCATCCTACACGTTCAAATACATCCTGGTAGCAGTAGAGTATGTCTCCAAATGGGTAGAAGCAATAGCCACCACCACATGTGATACCAACGTGGTCTTGCAATTCCTCAAGAAGAACATCTTCACAAGATTTGGAGTACCCAAAGGGCTTATAAGTGATGGGGGAAGCCACTTTTGCAACAAGCAACTCAATTCCTTACTCCACAAGTATGGTGTTACACACAAAGTAGCTACCCCATATCACCCACAAACCAATGGACAAGCTGAACTTGCCAACAGAGAGCTAAAAAGGATCTTGGAGAAAACTGTGGGAACAACAAGAAAGGATTGGGTTAGGAAGCTGGATGATGCACTTTGGGCATATAGGACAGCCTTCAAGACACCCATAGGAAAATCTCCATTTCAATTGGTGTATGGAAAGGCATGCCACCTCCCTGTAGAGCTTGAACATAAGGCTTTCTGGGCCACCAAACTTCTAAATCTAGATGCTCAAGCAGCAGGAGAGAAGAGGTTGCTACAACTCAATGAGCTTGAGGAGTTCAGATTGGAAGCATATGACAATGCCAAAATATACAAGGAGAGAGCAAAGAGATGGCATGATAAGAGGATCTCTCAAAGAACATTTGAACCAGGCCAAAAGGTGTTATTATTCAATTCAAGATTGAAGATCTTCCCTGGGAAGCTGAGGTCTAGATGGACTGGTCCATACACCATCACCAAAGTATCACCTCATGGCTATGTTGAATTGCTTGATGAAGCCTCAAAACAAACATTCACAGTCAATGGACATAGGGTGAAGCATTACTTTGGTGACCCTTGGAGCAAGGAAGAGAGTGTGCAACTCCTAACATGAGCAAAGAAGTTGCAATGTCAAGCTAAGGACAATAAACAAAGCGCTTCATGGGAGGCAACCCATGCACAGGGAGTCTTTTATTTTCATGTTTTAGTAACCAATAATGATCAAGTAGATTAGTACATGGTGTATGCAAGGCACTAAGTTTGGTGTGGCCAATCTTGAAGTAATGGCAAATGTGTGTTCTATAACACTTAGCCACAAACTAAGTTTGGTGTCCATACATACACGAAAATGCTAAGCTATGAAAGTTTTGTCATCTACTTTAGTTATAAAATAAAATAAAAAAAAAACGTGAAAAAAGCATATAATGTAGGTAAAATACTAAGTTTGATGTGGCTACCTTTGAAATTAATTCCATAGAACACTTAGTCACAAACTAAGTTTGGTGTCTTTACTTACATTATTAATGCTAGAAAAATTAGATTAGGGAATCAATTCATAATTTTTTAATTTTAGCTTAGTTAATTTTGCATAGGAATATCATCATAAGCTTTTAGCTATTAATATCACTTTAAGAATCTCAAGCCTTTGGCATTTTGTTGCAGGAAGGAAAGAAAGAAGTGATGGGGAATCTTGGAAGCATATAATGAAAGAAGGAAAGAAATGATGGGGAATCTTGAAGAAAGATCACGGATAGATAAGGAAGGGTAGTCACATGAATTTTGAACTTTGTGCATGGGGAAAAAGAAATCAACATGCATTGTGCACAAGGAAGCATGCCATGACCGAGCCTTAAATACCTTCCCACCAACTTTCACTTTAAATACTTCAACCATATTCATTCATCATTCATTCTTCTACCCACCAACTTTCACTTCACTAACCGAACTCATACTCAACCTCCAACCTATCCATGTTTCACAAATTCTAACCTTGAACCTCATCTGTACCCAACAAAACTCCTCTTGAAGCATCACATTTCTCACATAACCGAAACACTCAATCTCCTTCACCATCATTTTCTAAGTCACCATGCTTACCTCATATCTCTCATTCACAATCATTTTCCTTGTGCTTGAGGACAAGCATTCAACTAAGTTTGGTGTTGGGGAGATTCAACCTTGCAAGTGAATCTCAATGGCCTCATCATCAAGAGAGAGGAGAGAAGATGAATTTGATGAAAAAAGATTCAAATCCAAACACAATGAGCGGATCTTTAGTTGGATGTCAAGCAAAGATGTTGTTCCAGAGCTACCATTCAAGCTTAAAAAAGATGAATACCCTGAGATACAAAAAATAATCAGAAAAAGGGGATGGGAGCTTCTCTGTGACCAACCTCAAGAAATAAGCATGCTTCTCATCCATGAGTTCTTCACTAATGTGATAAGAGAATATGATGATGAAGAACCATACATGAGCTATGTAAGGGGTGTGGATGTTGATTTTAGCCCGGACACCATCAATAGGGTGCTAAGGGTCAAGCACAAACAGTTCAAACGACCTAGCTATGAAGAAAGGGTTGAAAATGACCCAAGATATGTGGATGTGGTGAGTGACTTATGCAGAGTAGGCACGGATTGGGTATTGGATTCACATGGCCGACCACTCAAACTTCGGAGAGGTGATCTCATACCTCAAGCAAAAGGATGGCATGACATAGTGAGGAGGTCATTGATCTCTACTTCAAATAACTCTAAGGTAACGGTGAATAGAGCTATAATGATCCATTGCATAATGAAAGGAGGGGAAATCAATGTTGGAGACATTATAGCCAAGAACATCATTGAAATAGCTCAAAAGGTCAAACAGGACAGCTGGCTAGGATATCCTAGTACTATTCTGCGCCTATGTGAAGAAGCTGGAGTGCCTCTGGGAGAATTTGAAGAAACTGATTTGGTCTCTATTGGAAAACCTCTTACCAAAGAAAGGTTGGAGTTCATCACCACAACCCAATTGGAAAGGCAACCTTTAGCAAGAAGGAAGAAAAGGAAAGAAGTAAGACAAGAGGAGGAGCCTCAAGAAATGGATGAATCCCACACCTTGAACATGAACCAACTCCAAGCCGCCTTGGAAGGGATTTCTGGGCAATATTCACAAATTCAAAGAAGCCAAGAGGAACAAGCACAACAACAAAGGGACCTTTGGCAATTGATGGATCAACAAAGAGGGGTTCAAGTTCAATGGATGAACCAACAAAATGAGTACCAAAAACACATGATGGAGTTGCAACAAGAACAATATGCCAAGATGCAAGAAGCCATCAACAATTCAGCTATGGAACATGAAAAAGCCATGGAGAAAGTGATACAAGAACAAGCTCAACTAAGGATAGAGCAAGCTCAGCAAAGAGAACTTCTCCATAGGTTGGATGCTAGACATGAAACACTCTACAGAGATTTCAATGAAAACAGAATGTTCAAGGAAGCCAGGCACAAGGACAGACTTGACTATGACATATGCACCCAAGAAAAGCTTAGTTACCTCTGCTCCACACCCCCATTGATCAACCCACAAATCAAATGTTTTAATGAGGCTCGGAAGATATTTGAACAGCAAGAACTAGCAAGGGTGAGATTCAATCAACAGAGGCTACAGGAGACAATGATAAGCTCAGGAATTGGCAAAAAGAAATCAAAAATGCAAAAAAAAAAAAAAAAAAAAAAAAAAAAAAAAAAAAAAAAAAAAAAAAAAAAAAAAAAAAAAAAAAAAAAAAAAAAAAAAAAAAAAAAAAAAAAAAAAAAAAAAAAATCAGCAAGGAAAAATGAAACAGGGAAGAGCAAAAAAAAAAAGAAAAATACCTTCTAGGATGCATTTTCTTTTTGAAGCATTGTCTTTTATGTTGCCCATTCCATGCATCACCACTCACAGATTTGGAATGGTTGCTTGTCTTTAATACTTTTACTTGTCATTGGAATAAAAGATGTAGTTTGAGCAAGAACAGAGAGAAATCTAGTTTAAAAAGGATCATGTTGTCCCATAGGAAAAGTGCTAGTATATTTATTGTGAAAGAATCAAGGTTCAATGAACTCAAAAGAATGCTTGCTATACAAGACTAGTTTGGTTAAGGATCACAAAGACTTTAACAGTAAAAGCACAAATAACCTTGACAATAAAGAAAATAGAGTACAAAGAATGAAAGGCTAGGCATCAATGACAAAATTTGGATATGTGTCTGTGTGATTGATGTAAGAGATATACTTGGGCTAGTAAATCCGAGGGGTGCTTCATCACCGGTAACTTGAGTTAACTAACTCGGATTATCGATTGAAACCCAATCAAGAGTAGCTATAACAGAACATTTAGCAACCAAAGAGGTGCTGGACACCACTATCCAAACAAAAATTTCAATGTTATATGCCTGTGACTGAATGTGTTAAGGAAAGAGGCTTGAGTGAGTAAATCTTTAAGAGTGTCTCAACACTTAACAACTTGAACAACTGGTTTGGGATTGTTGATTGAAAGCTTATGCTAAAGAGCCGCCTTAAGACAAGATTTCGAGCTTAATTGAAAAAAAAAAAAAAGAAAAAAAGAAATAAGCAAAAAAAAAAATGGTTCAAGGACATGTGCTAAGGTATAAAGAAGTAGTGAAGTTAACCAATTTAGTAGTGAAGCAAGCATTTTAATGAAAAAGTGAATAATTGTGTTCAATTACAATAAATTAATGACCACACAAGTGGAGATGACATGCTCAATGAAAATATCTCTGGAAGAACATTCAAGCCTTACATCTTAAATTCTTGTGACAAAGTCCTTTATATTTTGCTGAGGACAAGATACTTAAGTTTGGTGTTGTGATGCAAATGCATATTTGCATTATAGTTAGTTAGTTTAGTTAGTTTTAGCTTAATTTCCACTCATTTTCTCTAAATAAACAAGTCCTTTTATAGTTTTGTTTCATGCATGATGATATCAAGGAACATGTTAATTCTAGCCAAATTCATGCAAATGTTTTAAGGAATGCATATATGAATGAGTATGAATGAATCTCATGAATTGGTGCATGAATTGGTAAGACTTTGAAGCTATTCCTTTGTAATGATAGGTGATGAAACAAGGAA